>NC_052942.1:9865764-10008264 GCF_013358895.1 Oreochromis aureus | reverse complement strand
GTGAATTATGTTAAATAAATGTAAGTGGACTGGTTCTTATATAACGCTTTTCTACTCTATCTGAGCACTCAAAGCACTTTATACAACGAATTCATTCACCCAATCACATAAGCACCTTTTCTAAGCTGTTAAGTGCTCCCTATCTAATGTTCATACACAGTTACACTCCGATGGATGCATCGGAGAGCAACATGGTGTTAGTATCTGGCCCAAGGATATTTGGCATGCAGACTGCGGGAAGCCAGGAATACCGCCTGAGCTACAGCCACACCTATGTGACAATGTAATAAAGTAACTTTTACTGCAGAGATAAAGTGAGTGAGCGAGAACAACGAGGTGTGCTCAACATCAAATGGTTGGACTGACATTAACTGATTGGATGCCAACACTGGATGATGGCCATGTCACGAAGGAAAGGTGAAGAGAAGAAGAGGATTATAAAACCCTTAAATAAGACATTCTATCTGCAATTGAAGGTAATTTATTGGACATTCCCTTTTATGGGTTGCTTTTAAATTCTTTTTTTTAAAGCAAATTTTAAGAAATGTTGCAAGAGTCATGTAGGAATGGGGTCTAATAAGCATAGTGGTGGTTTGGAGAAGATGACTATTGAAGATCAAGAAAAAGTCTCAATAAAAATCGATAGTATTAAAAGTAGCTGTACGTAATCATGCGTCTGTGAGATAGTTATAAATATTTTCTTCTCTAGTGGCTAAAATTTTATTTGTGAAGACAATCAATAAGGCATTACTAGTTAACGTTAAAGGAATGATTGGCTCAACAGAGCTATGACACTCTCAGCTTAGCTACAGATGGTGAAGAGAAACATTGACGAGTTTTTTTGTATTTTCTTCAGGCAGTGATAAATAATATAGAAATCTTTTTGCACCATTCTCCTCGTGTGTGCGGAGAATGATAGTGCAGAATTATTAGGCAAATGAGTATTTTGTCCACATCATCCTCTTCATGCATGTTGTCTTACTCCAAGCTGTATAGGCTCGAAAGCTTACTACCAATTAAGCATATTAGGTGATGTGCATCTCTGTAATGAGAAGGGGTGTGGTCTAATGACATCAACACCCTATATCAGGTGTGCATAATTATTAGGTAACTTCCTTTCCTTTGGCAAAATGGGTCAAAAGAAGGACTTGACAGGCTCAGAAAAGTCAAAAATAGTGAGATATCGTGCAGAGGGATGCAGCAGTCTTAAAATTGCAAAGCTTCTGAAGCGTGATCATCGAACAATCAAGCGTTTCATTCAAAATAGTCAACAGGGTCGCAAGAAGCGTGTGGGAAAAACCAAGGCGCAAAATAACTGCCCATGAACTGAGAAAAGTCAAGCGTGCAGCTGCCAAGATGCCACTTGCCACCAGTTTGGCCATATTTCAGAGCTGCAACATCACTGGAGTGCCCAAAAGCACAAGGTGTGCAATACTCAGAGACATGGCCAAGGTAAGAAAGGCTGAAAGACGACCACCACTGAACAAGACACACAAGCTGAAACGTCAAGACTGGGCCAAGAAATATCTCAAGACTGATTTTTCTAAGGTTTTATGGACTGATGAAATGAGAGTGAGTCTTGATGGGCCAGATGGATGGGCCCGTGGCTGGATTGGTAAAGGGCAGAGAGCTCCAGTCCGACTCAGACCCCAGCAAGGTGGAGGTGGAGTACTGGTTTGGGCTGGTATCATCAAAGATGAGCTTGTGGGGCCTTTTCGGGTTGAGGATGGAGTCAAGCTCAAATCCCAGTCCTACTGCCAGTTTCTGGAAGACACCTTCTTCAAGCAGTGGTACAGGAAGAAGTCTGCATCCTTCAAGAAAAACATGATTTTCATGCAGGACAATGCTCCATCACACGCGTCCAAGTACTCCACAGCGTGGCTGGCAAGAAAGGGTATAAAAGAAGAAAAACTAATGACATGGCCTCCTTGTTCACCTGATCTGAACCCCATTGAGAACCTGTGGTCCATCATCAAATGTGAGATTTACAAGGAGGGAAAACAGTACACCTCTCTGAACAGTGTCTGGGAGGCTGTGGTTGCTGCTGCACGCAATGTTGATGGTGAACAGATCAAAACACTGACAGAATCCATGGATGGCAGGCTTTTGAGTGTCCTTGCAAAGAAAGGTGGCTATATTGGTCGCTGATTTGTTTTTGTTTTGTTTTTGAATGTCAGAAATGTATATTTGTGAATGTGGAGATGTTATATTGGTTTCACTGGTAAAAATAAATAATTGAAATGGGTATATATTTGTGTTTTGTTAAGTTGCCTAATAATTATGCACAGTAATAGTCACCTGCACACACAGATATCCCCCTAAAATAGCTAAAACTAAAAACAAACTAAAAACTACTTCCAAAAACATTCAGCTTTGATATTAATGAGTTTTTTGGGTTCATTGAGAACATGGTTGTTGTTCAATAATAAAATTATTCCTCAAAAATACAACTTGCCTAATAATTCTGCACTCCTTGTACAAATCAGAGACAAACAAAAAAAGTAACAACAACTCCATATGTGTCTGTTTGGGAATGCTTAAGTTGGATCATATAGCCTCTACTATAATGTTAAAGCAAAGAGGAGTGAAGCTACAGTATGTCAAGAATAATGACATCAAAGGCCCTTTAAATTTCTTTATCTACTCTACAACAGGTCAAGGGGAGCAATAAAAGACAAAGACACGTTCATATAATAACGTGTCTTATACATAAATGACATGTGTTTACAGTAGCAATATATTAATACAAAAACTTAGGGTTTAAAACACAATCCTACCAAAACTGACTAAAATATTACTCAATACCTCTATACCACTCTTTACCCCTACAGCTCTTATAGAGCTACTGTAATCTGATCTTCATTGTATCTGTATGTGTCAGGAACTTCTTTTCTTTGCATTTGTTTGCATATCTATTGTTTTCATTGTAGGTGTGTGTGTCTAGTTTTCATCTCAGTGTGTGGGTGTGTCTCTTTTACTGTCGTTTGTTGCTATGTTTTTTCACCCATCCCTTTCTAAAGCAGTCAGCCTCAGGTTCCTGCGTTTCAGGACAATCCTTGTTTCAATAATCTGTGGCCCCACATTGCAAACAGCTCTCTCTCCCTCCCTAATTGGTGCTTTGCTAAGTACACTGGAGAGCAACCTGCGGTTCCTTATCTTGCTGAAGCTTACTTTGGAATGCAGCAAGGGATCAAAAGTTTCCATCTAATAAAACTGAGCTTTCACACATCATTTCCAGTGATTTGGCCATAAGTCAATGGCCCTGTGAGGCCAAATGGACTGCAAATTAATAAAACACCAGCAAACAGAAAAACACTGCATAGGCACACGAAACATAAATAGAAAAATGCAGCACCTGCATCTGTGATGGACCTAGATGCAGATTGTTCAGGGGAAGGTAATATCCAGCGCCCAGATTGCCCTGCCAATTCCCTCAGCAAAATTATTCTGGTCAAAGTAGTGATGCGCGAATCATGAACAAATCGTTCAATACTCGGGAATCACTTTACTGACTCATGAATCATGATTCACAAGCCCAACTGACTCACTGACTCATCCCTGTTGCTGTTAGCAGCAATATATCCAGTTTATAATTAAAATTGTGGAGAAAAACACAACATCCAGTAGCTTAACAAAAACATTTCTGCTCTGAACTGGAAGAAAAAACCCTGAGTAGAAGCTCACATCAAGACAATAGCTCCTCGGTTCACAGTAGCATCCCTCTGCTAACATGCTAACAGCACATTTGAGCTACTCACCCCCTCCCTCCTGTGCTGAATCGTAGGGTTAGCAAATCACTCAGGACCATTGACTGTAGAAAACATGGACGACGCGACAGCTCCCCAAAAATGAAGCCAAAACGTCTCTATCGCCCCCTGGTGTCTGGCTGCAGTATAGGTCATAAACCCCGCCTCCTCCATGTTAGCGGATGGGACTGGGGTCAGACTAAAATAAATTAATTCTCCTTAGATAATTTTTTTTCCAAAGATTCTTTCTTTTTTTATCAATAGTTCTCATCACGCTGATTGATGTCCAAGGGGTCTCCTTTCCCATAAGTTTGATTCTAATTCCTACCGCGGTGATGTTAAATTGGGGTGAAACGTCATCATAACAGCTTTGACTGGCAGCTGCATTCACGGAGAAACTTGCGTATCTCTGTTCGCGAATAGCAGATAGAGCGTAGGCTCTGAGAGGAGGGCCAGCGTTTACGTTACGAAAACACGACCGAGTGTTTTAACCTGACAGCCTGTGGTGTTCTTCAGTAAACTGGACTACCCGACAGAAGGACCCAAGGCCCCGCTGCACTTTTTCGGTAAGTTAAACGTGTTTGTAAGCTACTCCGTAACTACCGTCCTTAGGTCCTGAGACCTAGCTAGCTAAAATGAGCACTCGGCTGTCAGGGTTCGTTTAGCTAATCTGTGCAGGTGAATGAATTTACTAAAGAAATCAAGAGAAACGCCCCGGGCTACTCAGTCACTAATTACTGTTACTGTACTTTTATTACAAGTATTATACTGTAAAAGCAACAGGCTGCACCCTGCTGCAGCTCCTGTGCAGAACTGAATATTAAATATGTGCAAACAACAGCATGTTTTCAGGCTCTTGCCACATCTGTAAAGACAGTAACAATTTTTTTAAAAGCTTGTACTTCAGTAACTCCTCATTAATCAGGAACTATGGATTAAAGTACTGTAGTGTACTGTAATACTGAAAAAAATGTAAGAGAAGAACTTCAGATCCTGAGTGTGTGAGGACAGAAGAATCAGCTTTATTTCAATTTTGAGGGATAAAATTTATATCTGAGTTTGATAGTTCTGTTGTCTTTGTGATTACAGGAGCTGCCCTCAGATTCAGACCTCAGCACCACCCAGTGACCGCAGACAGATCATCCAACATGTTCACATGTTAACTGCAAAATGAACTGATGAAAACAGTACAAAGGTTAAAGTACCACATGTGCTGTCAGTGAAAGCTGCAGCTTTATTGATAAAGTTAAAGACAAAAAAACAAAAGGATTAATCACTCATGTGTCACTATATATCAGCATTAACAGGACCTCAGTTTGGTGTTTCATAAAGCTGCTGATCTCAGACCTGCACAGCTTCCGTTTTAAACACTTGATGTACTCAGCTGCATGAAGAGCATATGAGATTTTCTCTAACACAATTAAATAAAACCTGATGAAGGTCAAAGGTCGTCACTTGTATGTTGAACTACAAACTTGTCATCTGGATTTTTTTCACAGTTTTTTCACACATAGTGTGTTATTTACCATAAAGTGATTCAGAGTTATTCATCCCAGAGTAACTAGAGAGGATCACATATTTTTAAATATATAACTTTCTACAGGACTGAATATAATATCTTTATGTAAAAGTCTGGAGCCTCTGAGGAGTATCCGAGTATTTATAACATTACACAAACCAAAGGTCTCATCACAGTGTTCATGAAATGCTGGGTTTATCCATCTCCTGGGGCGGGCCTACGGAGGAGTGCTGAAGATTTCCCTGTGAGGGAGCTGCTGGTGAAGATCATGAGTCCTGCTTGATCAATGCGATGAGCTTCAGTCTTCCTGGTGTTTCTTAAATGATGCCTCTCTCAGTGGGTCAACAGAACTTCTGGCACAGGACAGCTGTGATGAAAGAAAGGGAAGAAGTTTCTCCAAACCTCTGGACCCAGGAAACCCAGCTTGGTCCTGATGGTCTCCCTCACTAGTTTCTCTCCAGGGTGAATGTAGCTGTTGATATTATATGGACTCTATTATTAAATGAAAAGAACAAATCGCACTACACTACTGAAACCTCATGCTGCTGTTTTTAAAGTTTCCATGTTACCAGGCTGTAGAGGGCTCTGAAGATTTAAACAGTTTTAGATCCATTACACTCACAGTCTTATGTTAAAATCTCAAAGGACAGCATTATATTTTTGATATTAACAGTAACTCTGGGCTTCTGTAGAGTGTGCAGATGATCTCATCGCTGTCTAAAAATGGATAAAAAAATATAAGTGATGAAGACTATTAAGAGTAGCAGGTGTGTAGCATCGCTAACTAGCTAGCAACAAGCCTCCAACACAGTGCGTATGCTAGCGGCTAATCTAACTAACGAATTAACAACAGAGTGATTTTAGAACTATAAGATGATAAGCTGTGTGTCTTTTTTATAACAGTGACATGGTTGTATTTACCTTAATTAAAGGAGTCGTCAGTCGTGGTAAACCAGCAAAAAAAAACTCGAGCAGCCGGGCTACGTAAAAAGTGTAGGGGGGCGTGTTTGCGGTCACGTCCAGCGGGTGTGTGGGCGGGAGCGTTACACAGTCGCTCCACCTCAAGTCACTACTGCGCAGACTCTGGCTCCAAATTTGCAAGATGGCAGCCTCCACAAGCGGGGTACTTTGGCTTCATTTTTGCACAATGGTAGGAGGCGGAGTCGCGTCGTCCATGTTTTCTACAGTCAATGCTCAGGACTCGCTCACCCCCTCCTTCCTGTGATGAATCGTAGGGTTAGCAAATCACTCAGGACTCACTAACCCCCTCCCTCCTGTGCTGAATCATAGAGCGAACGAATCACTCACTCACTCACTCACCCCCTCCCTCCTGGCTCACAGCTTCTTCTTCTTCTTGGTTGGCAACCAATGTTAAGGCGCATTACCGCCCCCTGGCACACAGCTCAGTGGACATTTAGATGAGAAAACATATATTTGACACATTTAAGGAAAATACTAATAAAATAAAAATAAACAAAATAAATGTTCCCTTTAGAAATTTTTTTGCTCTATGAAATAGTTGTTTTCTTTTAGAATCACTCATCTTAGCAGTAGGATATACATGAAAAGAGAAAAGAAATTAAGTTTGATTGAAAATGTAAATTTTTTGCATTCTCTGGTCAACTGACTCAGTGAATCAAATCACTCAAAAAACCCGATTCACTTTGGTGAGTGAAGCGAGATCGATCAACTGCAGACCAGACAACAAACGACGGAGGCACCAGACAAGTGCAATCAAACGATGAGTTTATTAACACCGGAGAGGAACCATCAGCATATGTCTTCCTCTGACAAAAATACATCAAATGCTGGTTTTATAGCATAGAAAATTAACGCCCACACATACACGTCAATACAAGTCAAAAATACATTGTTTACAGACATGAGCACATCTCGTACATCTTAATAACTATAAACAGTCATGTAACTTCTCTTTTCTATAACACTTGCCTTTTAAGGTAATAAACTTCAAGCTTCAGGGTCTCTAAGGGCTAATAATGGACCCTCGTCACCAATCACTAAGTAGACAGAATTGGCACAGGTCTCAAAGAAAAGCAGAAGACACTTGGGCCTTCGCTCAGGCCTGCTACTAGATTAATATATGTATTGTAAGCATGCATGCAATTAACCTGCTATGTTCTCATCTTCCCTCAACATGTATCACCTGGACACTCTCACCAGTGAAGCTTAAAACCCTCTTGGATGGAACATCAACTCTAAACAAGCACAGATATGCAATGTGTATAAAATGAACTCTACCTGTGAATAGAATGGTCAATGTGATGACAAACATATTCAATGCAATATGAACCCTGTAAGGAATATTACTGATAAAATAATACTGTAAACCATGTTATTAATGCATTCATCATAAGGCAGATTATATCGTAGCAATAAAAGAATCTCTAAATCCCAACATGAGTGACTCATTAAAACTTGATTCAGTAAAAAGAATCAAATTTACCATCACTAGGTCAAAGTCTTTTCATGGGGGAGCTAGCTACTGGCTGTCCACAAGACAATTTACACTCCTCAGAAAGAAGATTCTTGCCATACTCGCAGGGGGCAAAAACAGATGTACCAAAAACTCAGCTTTAATGTTTGCTAGTAACACAGGTTAACAGCCAACTTCCAACCACCCTTTGTTGCCTAGAACCCTATTGGACACTCCCAATAGGACGTAAATCGGGGACTCTCCACCACAGCCAGCTTACAGTGGACTCTCAGAAAGACTCTCCAGAGGCCCAGAGTTATTGTAAATGTCCTAACTATCTGGAAGTTAACAACAGGAGACAGAGTCGACATTATTATCAACAGCTACCTTCACTCTGGGGAAATACAAGCAAGGGAGACCATCAGGGCCAAGATGAGTCTGTAATCATGGGTCCTATAGTTTGTTGTAACTTGATCCTTTTCTTTCATCACAGTTGTTGTGTTCCAGTTGTTCTGTCTACAAAACTTTAAAAAAGTTATCTACTGACTTTAATAAAATGTATTCTCCACTGCTATGTGATCCATTATTGTAAAAACATATTGTTGTTAAAAATGCTCAGACAAAGGAGGGTTTCAGGGAATACAGTTAAATGTTCAATTTCTAAGCCGTATGTCAGACAAAGATGCAGAGTGTAACTAGAAAAATTTGCATTTCCTGCGAAAATGCAGTGTGGATGCTTTAAAGCTGAAGCTGTCTGCTGAAACTAGCTGAAAAAGCTGAAAAGTTGCAGAAATTGTAAAAACTTTGCAGAAGCAAAGGAACTTTGCTAAAATGTAGTAACTTAGCAGAACTGTAATATCTTAGAGGAAACATAATACTTGGCAGAAATACAATAGCATAGTAGAACTTAGCAGAAATATTGTAACTTAGCAGAAACACGATAACTTCTCAAAAATACAAGAATTTAGGAGAAATAGTATAAGATAACAGAAAGAATATATTTAGCCAAACATTCTTGAACATTACAGAAATACTATGATTTAGAAAAACAGTACAACATAGAAGAAATGCTGTGATTTACCAGAGACACTGTAATATACTATGAATATTGTAATTTTATATAAATACTATGTTTTAGCAAAAATACTCCAGTTTAGCACAAATATTATAACATAGCAGAAATACTATTCTATAACAGAAATGCTATATTTAGAAAGAAAAATATAATATAGTAGAAATACTATGATTTAGCAGAAATCCTACAATATAGCTTAATAACAATGATTTAGAACAGATACTATGATTGAGCAGAATAGTAATAACTTAAGTGAAAATATTGGAAAGGTAAAATGACAAGCTGAATAAAAGGAACATGGTTAAGTTTGCTCAAAACTCATTTTTGTTTACCTCTGAAAAAATAAAATAAAAATACATTTAGGAAAAAAACAAATAAGAACAGCCAACAGATACATGCAAAATCAAATATGGATACAAAAATGTACAGAGAGAGACACACAGAATGGGTCTATGCCAGTCAACCAGTCTGAATATATTATATTTTTATCCAACAATGAGATGCTGGTCTTTGTGTGTGTGTGTGTGTGTGTGTGTCACACACACACACACACACACACACACACACACACACACACACACACACACACACACACACAGCATCAGCAGCAGAAAGTGAATAGGGGCTGTTAACAGCATGTTTCTGGGTCAGTCAAACAGCTGTGAGCTTCTCAATTTCAATCCACCAATCAGAGAGGCTGTGTGCTTTTTCCCGCCAAAACAGGTGCACCTGTTTTTACACACACGCAGCACAGAGACAGGATTTTTGCAGTCTATTTCTCATAGTCAGGATTCCCCTCAAACAAACAGCCATAAATTCCTAACCGTAGGGGCTAAAACGATCATTCTTAGACCGTTTTGTTCAGAAGACATGGGGGAATCTTGAAAAGTTGACCATTTAAAATAAAAATATGAAATATTATAGATATATGACATGATTTGGTAGAAAAACTATAATTAATCAAAAATACGATATTTGGCAGAAATACTTTTTTTTTTTTAGCAGAAACACTATATTTAGCACAAATCTTATGAAATAGCAGAAATAGTATTATTTAGGAGAAATGCTGTATTTAGCACAAATACTGAAAAGCAGCAGAAATGCTATGACTTAGCACAATAGTAATAACTTAAATAGAAAAATTGGAAAAGCAAAATGAACAGCTGAAAAAATGCTGAACATGCTAAGGGTCCCTCAAATGTAATTGTTAAATGAAAAAAAAAAATCAGCAAAAAAAAGTATAACAGTCACACAATCACAAATATGGACACATATGGAAACACACAAGCACAGAGAGACACACAAGATCAAATTCAGTCAACCAGTCTAAATATATTGAATTTAAATCATACAATAAGATGCTCCCATAAAAATTCTCTCTCGCCCTCTCTTTCTCTCTCTCTCTGTCACACGCACACACACACACAGGGAGAGACAAGCAAGTTTCTAGGTCAGTCAAGCAGCCTGGGAGCTGCTAAATTTGAATCCACCAATCAGAGAGGCTGTGTACTTTTTCCCGCCAAAACAGGTGCAGCCGTTTTTACACACTCAGCACAGAGAGAGACAGGATTTCTGCAGTGTATTTCTCATAGTGAGGATTCCCCTCAAACAAATGACCATAATTTCCTAACCGTAGGGGCTAGAACGGTCATTCTTACACCGTTTGTTCAGAAGAGATGGGGAATCTTCAAGTGTTGACAATTTATCATTAAAATATGAATTATTAAAGATATTTGACTTGTAATGGACCATAACTGAGTAGAGGCAAAGCAAAAACTGCCTTGACCTGCCCTCAAACAACGCTTTCTAACTCTAAATCTATTTGGAGTATCGATATCATTCTTTCGCTGTAAGAGACAGCAGGCTTTGGTGAACAGTCATAGAAATTTTCAGGTCTCTGTGGAAATCCAAAAAAAGATATGACAAGAGAAAAAAAAGTGGTTCATTTCAGAGTTTGAAATCTGAAGAAATCTGAGCGAAGGACGATTTCCTACCCTCAAACAAGTCTAACTCATTTCAGAACGGTAATAGGTGAGAAAAAATTCTTGAATTGTGAGCGTCAGGAGTGTCTGAAGATATACGGGACAAGCCTCATGTTTTAACTTCGCTTCGTTAAGGAGATATGACGATTCGAATATGCCTCTCATTACAGAAATCAAGCGATGATTTTGAACACACTCTCCATTGACTTTCTATGGAGAGTTTTCCGACTTTGTGTTAGTCTGAGGAGATTTGCCAAAATTCTATAAATCTCACAACAATGATGGTGACATTTTCTGAAAGCCAGCAAAAATACCTACGTTTTGATGTATAATTTGTGGAAGTTGAGTGAAAATTGAGCAAGTAGCAAGAAGTTGTTCGGACATGAAGAGAAGACTGCGAAACCTACAGTGGCACACTGGAAGCCAAGTGCATAGCAACCATAACAACACATGTATTTTCTGAAAAATCACAATTTTGCAACTCAAAACTTTAAGAGGGATAAGATGAAAATGGTAACAGATATGAAAAAGCTGAATCACATATGAATAGCCCAATAATTTGTGAACATTTTAAAGTTTGAATGGAGTTTCTATGTGAAAGTATGAAAAAGTAGTTAAGTTTCAAAAACGAGCAAGTTTTAGCAGAATTGCGGAAGTTTCCCATTCATTTCAATGGGACAAATTAAAGGAAAAAAGCTTAATATTTTAAAAAGTATAATAGCAGAAAATACCAAAAGTCATAGCAGGAATTAGCAGAAATAGCAGAATAGTTTAAAATTTGAACGGTGAAAATCGGCTGAAAATTGTGGAAGTAGTTAAGTGCCAAAAAACGTACAAAAAGTGGCAACTGGAATAATAACTAGAAAAATTTGCATTTCCTGCGAAAATGCTGTGTGGATGCCTTAACGCTGAAGCTGTCTGCTGAAAAGCTGAAAAAGCTGAAAAGTTGGAAAAAGTTGTATGGTGGTGAAAAAAAAATTGTCACCCTGAGCAGGATTCCAACCTGGCCCTCCTGGACTCAAGGTGGCTATTCATCTCACTGACCCAACTCACTCTCACAAGGAAAGAGATGGAGAGACTGGCAATTATGGTGAAATGAGCAGAAACTGCTGAGAATTGTGCTGATAAGAGGTGAAAAGGCTGAAAATTTTGCAGAAAAGAGGTAAATCAGCAGAATTTCTGCAGAAAAGAGGCAGAACAAAAGAACAAAAGAGAAAACTGAAAACAGGTTTTGCCATGAACGGGTTTTGAACCTGGCCCTCCTGGTCTCAAGGCAGCTGCTCATCTCACTGAACCAAACTCTTTCTCTCAAAAACAAGAGATGGAGAATCTGACAATTTTGCTAAATGAGCAGAAGCTGCTGAGAATTGTGCTGAGAAGAAGTGAAAAGGCTGAAAATTTTGCAGAAAAGAGGTGAATCAGCAGAATTTCTGCAGAAAAGAGGTAAAGAAGCAATAAGTTGCGCTGAAAAGAGATGAATCAGCAGAATTTCTGCTCAAAGGCGGCTATTCATTTCCCTGAGCCAAAGTCATTCTTACAAAGAAGAGGTGGAGAGACGGACAATTCTGCTGAAATGAACAGAAGCTGCTGACAATTGTGCTGATAAGAGGTGAAAAGGCTGAAAATTTTGCAGAAAAGAGGTGAATCAGCAGAATTTCTGCAGAAAAGAGGCAAAGAAGCAGAAACTTGCGCTGAAAAGAGATGAATCAGCAGAGTTTCTGCTCAAAAGAGTTGTCTTTTTCTGAATACAGCCAAAAAAGCTGGAATTTGTGCTGAAAAGGGGTGAAAAAAATGAACATTTTGCTGAAAAGGGGTGAAGAAGATGAAGAAGCTAAAGTATACTAAACCAAAGTATTTGTGCCAAAACATAGTGTTTCTGCCATATTGTGGTACTGCTACATTACAACATGAATACGGATTAAAGATGAAAGAAACTGGCAACAAATTCCTCCACTACAAACCAGTCTGATACCACTTCTTTGCAGTGTTCACGTTTACTAAGGCACTACCCAAAAGGCGCCACAAGAGGGCACTCCAACACAAGAGATGATGAGGTGAATGAGCAGAATTTCTGCTGAAAAGAGGCAGAAGGTTCTGTATGTAGAAAAAGAAACACTGTTGAACCATGTGTGAAATAAATAAAGAAATGAAATGAAAGAACAACCTGGTTCTGCTCAAATTCACCAATCAGAGGTACTGCCTCAGTCTGCTTCATCAGGCTGTGTACTTGTTTCTGCCATGGAGCGTTAACAAGAATCTGAGGTCCATATTAGAAAAGCTGCTAAAATCATAAAACTTTGCAGAATTGTAATAAATTAGCAATATAAATTACAGGTCTGTGATAGTGTATAAATTTGTAGTGAAAAAAAAACGTGGACCAAGGTGGGATTGAACCCACGACCTTTGAGCTGCAGAGCCGTGTCATTACTGATTGCGCCACCTGGAAAGGGGCGGCGATCTGAAAGACAGATACTTGGGCAGTCAGAAAATAGATCGCGGTGAGAGGCGAAAAACGCCGTTTTTGGAGTTACAAAACGTCGTGTAACTCAAAACTAGGAGGGCTAGCAGCATAATTCTTGTACTGGGTGAATCAGCGGACTTTGGTGTATTTTGACTGCGATTTTCATAGCTCGTTCTACCTCCGTCGCGGAGATATGACGAGAGAAGAAACGGCTTCATTTCCAGAGTTTGAAGACTGAGAGAAGGACAGATTTCCACCCCTCAAACAAACGTAATTCATTGCTCAACGGTAAGATAACTGTAAAAACTGCTTCCACTGTGAGTGTCAGCAGTGTCTGAAGATATATTGGCACAAGCCTCATGTCCTAACTTTGCTTTGTTAAAGAGATATGGCGATTTGAAAATGCCTCCCGTTACAGAATTTCAGCTCTGAATTTCAAAACCTCCCCATAGACTTTAAATGGGGAGTTGTCAGACCTTGTGTCACTCCGAGGCAAATTATGAAAAAACGGTAAATCTCACAATAAAGATAGTGACATTTTCTGAAAGCCAGCAAAAATACCTACGTTTTGATGTATAATTTGTGGGGGTTGAGTGGAAATTGAGTAAGTAGCAAGAAGTTGTTTAAACATGAAGAGAAAATTCAGAACGGACCAGCACTCACTCTGACTTAATTGCATAGCAACCATAGCAACGCATGTATTTTCTGAAAAATCACAATTTTGAAACTGAAAACTTAAAGAGAGATAAGATTAAAACGGTAGAAGATCTGAAAAAGCTGAATCAGACAGGAATAGCCCAATAATCTGAGAACATTTTAAAGTTTGAATGGAGTTTCTAGGTGAAAGTATGACAAAGTAGTTAAGTTTCAAAAACAAGCAAGTTTTAGCAGAATTGTGGAAGTTTCCCATTCATTTCAATAGGACAAATTAAAGGAAAAAAGTGTAATATTTTAATTAGTATAATATTAATAAACACCAAAAGTCATAGCAGGAATTAGCAGAAAGAGCAGAACAGTTTAGAGTTTGAACGGAGAAAATCGGCTGAAAACTCAGGCAGTAGTTAAGTGCCAAAAAACGTACGGAAGCAACTAGTAAATAGTGGAATAAAGAATAAAGAGAAACAGGAACTCAATAGTGTGGAAGCCCTTTTAGGGCATCCACACAATAAAGTAGGATAAAGAATAAAGAGAAACAGGAACTCAATAGTGTGGATGCCTTAAAGCATCCACACAATTAAAGTGGTGAGTGGGTTCTTTTACATTTAGATCAGGGCCGTGCAGAGACGTTTAAAGGGGCGGGTGCTCAAAGCTAAAAAGGGGCACATTGAACCAGGCTGAATAACAACAACACACATTCATCAAGAATCTAATATGGGATCGCATCATACTATATCACTGTTCTGAGGCAAAGCAAACGTAGCCTGTGTTTTACCTGATGGGTACAATGTTGCTGTTGAGGGGTTGCTGCTGCTCCTGCTGCTGATAGTGCTGGAGGGCAGCGCTGTGTTGATCTGAGACTGTAGACATTAAAAAGTCCATAGGAGAGATGGTAGCTGATTAAACAAGTGTCATAAGATAATAACAAAATGCAAAGATTGGTGACAGTGCTTGGAACCATAAGGCAACAAAAAACTGAGAAATAAACTAGACCCTGCCTGTGAGTCACTCTTTGCCTCTCTTCCTCCTTCCATCCCCTCATTTCATCTATCACTCTCCACTTGCTGTCCATCTGAGAACAAGGCACAACTTGCTATTGCAATAAACTATTATTTAATTATCCACACTTAACAACTCTTACACTTAATCTATAATAAAATGATGACAGAAAAATGTTATAGAAGCAAAACATTTCAGTTGTGCTTATTATTATTTTTATACTGGAATACCTCTTTGTGAGCTCGTTCCCGGCTCGTAACCAGCGTGTTCTGCCGTCAAGGGCGATCATTGGTTAATGGTGATCATGTGACTGATGCAAGCCAGATCCTTTTATTTAGCAAAAATGTGATTAATAGTTAAATATTATTGTTGCGGGGCACAGACAGGACTCCACACGCACACACACATTTAAAAAAAATTTTTTTTTTAAATTTAAAAAAAAAATTGCCTCAACAAAAGGGCACTTTGGGCACCCATCAGGAAAGGGGCGGGTGCTCAAGCCCCTTCCGCCCCCCCCCCGCAAGTGCCTGATTTAGATGGTCTGGAGACTATCTTTGCATGTGATGTGATGTGGCAAAGGGGTTTTGGTGCAATGACGTGAGGAGAAAAGCTGCAGAGCAGCATGTAAGACTGAAACTCTGCTTCCTCTGACATAGTTTCAGAAAATCTTGTAAATGCGGTGCTGATGTAGGATTTTCCTCTCCCCTGTATTCCCCTTTTCCTAATGTTATTCTCCATGTTATCAGGTATTCTTTTATCTGTTTTTAATTTTATTTATTCTGTTTTATTGTCTAATTTTCCTCATGTTTTAATTCAAATCACTAACTTTTGTCTTCTTTCATTTTCTTGTTTTTTTATTTTCTCTGCTTCCCCTTTTCTATTTCCTCATTTTTTCCCAATGTTTTTGAGCGTTATGCTGTTCTGTTGTTATTTTTGTTATTGTCATGATACCTCAGTCCTCTTGTTCTGGCTCACTATTTTTTTTTTATCTTTCTCTCATTGCTCTTTCTCTCCCTCTTAGTGATGTGTCGGTCGCGAACGAAACAGCTCTTAGCGCTGGTTTTTTGAGGTGAACGACGGGAGCGTGTTTCACTTTTTTTTGCTTCACGCCACACGTGAGCCTTGTGCTTGCGCTGAGCAGAGGGGGGAGGGGCGCAAACACAGCCTTATCTTTGCCGAGCAGAGGGGGGAGGGGCAGTGGTTACACTCAGTACACAGGAACTGAGCAGGAGGGAGAGGAAGAGAAAGAGAGCCAAGGGCAACAGCAAGAGACAACCTCATCACATTAGAAAGGTATAGTAATGAAAATGAGTGACACCAAGAAAAGAAACAAAATCTGGATCCATTTCAATTTTATTCACAGTGTAGAGTCTGCAAGAAAAGGATACCATAGAGCTCCACAAACAACCTGCACAGGCACCTGAGAACTGTCTACCCATCAATGCAATGGGAAGCTAACGCAGTCAGTTGAGTGTGATAGTAATGAATGATGCCAGTGTGTCTACTGCAACTGTTGCTGCTGCTGCTGCACCTACAGCACCTTGCAGTATACCACCTAAACCAGCCCAGACCTGGCAAAAATGATTGCACTTGATTTCCAACTATTTTCATTTGTGGATGTTAAAGTATTCAGAAAGTTTATTCATGCACTGAATCCTATGTATGCAGTTCCAAGCAGGAAAACACTCTCCCAAAAAATCCTCCCAGGCCTATATGACAGAGAACGTGCATCTTCTTTTGGTTTTGCGTATTAATTTATATTTTATTGTGTTGTGATCTGCAGTGTTTTGTGTTGTTTCACTTTAAATTTGTTTAAAAGGAAAAGGATGAAAATTTAAATACTTAAAAGTAGAATTGTAAATAGTTGTTTCTTGCATTTTATAATTTATTTTTTAAATTTTATGTGGAGTGAATAAATACAAGCATATTTATATGATAAACATATATAAATAAAAACACATTTTTAACATTAGTAATTCATTTTGTGCATAATTTAGTGTTGTTGTTGATAATAAATTAATTAAAACAACAAAACAACCTGAACAGCTGGTTGGGAGCCGAAAGAGCCAGCCTTTTTTTCATTCACTCTTCGCTGAAGAGAAATTGACCATGAACAATTCAAAATTTCAAGTTATTTTCTTAACATTTAGACTTAACTCAAAATTTTGAGTTATTAATTTCAATTTGTTTCCAGTGGTGGAAACAAGCTTGCCATAATTACGAGACTTGAAGAACAGATCTCAGATTAAAAACAGGATCCTACTTATACTTATATATATTTGTTTTTAAAAAGATCATCAGTCAAAAGAAGCTGATTTTGGTTTAATTCTCTCATAGCACAGAGAGAAACAAATATCACTGGATTAAAGCTGTTCAAATGTTATCTATGAGTGTGTAATAAATGTGAAATTTTGCAGTAACAGGTGTGATTACTGAAATCATAGTAGTCTGTTTGTGGCCAACTTAAAAAAATATTTTTATGTTTGGCCTATGTAAACTGATTCACCATGTTTTGCACGTAGTAATTGTTGTAGTTTGGGGCTCTTTGGAGTGTCATAGTTTTGGTTATTAAACACTCAACCTTGTTACCAGTGTGAGTCAGCTGGTAACAATGTTGAACACAGTTTAAATTTTTGGGAGAGTCACACTGAAGGCAACACACTTCTGTGTAGTTTTTATTATTAACATGTTTCTTTTCCTTCTCCCAAGCATCACTGAGATCTGTTTGTAGCTCAGTAATATTATACTTGTGCTGTAGGAAAAAAACTGATTTTACTGGACCTATGCTTTCCTTTAGAACTACAAGTCCTAAAACCCACTATGACTATTAATAAAAAATATTAATAAAAAATGAATCACACACAAATATACAATCGTGTGCTGCTCACAGGCTCATTTTACTGAACAATAAATACACAAATGCAATCACTTGAATTCATATATATTCTTTCCAGAGCTGGGGGATTGTTTTCAGTCCCCCCAGTAGTCATAAAACCTATCATGGTGATTAAGTAAATAAATAAATGAATAAATAAAAACTCTGGCTAGTGGCAACTAAGGCAGTTGGCAGTAAGTTTTATGCTGCTTAAAGGCTAATTGCATTTTACTGAAAACAAAACAAAAGCTGACACACAGTGTTTCATTTTCCTGAAAGGTTGATAAGATCAAGTTTGTCAGTCATGACTACACCTATCTCTCAGCAGGGAAAAAGGTTTCTGGTAACACATTTGACTGCTTAGTAACCCTTAGCAAATCAGACCAGGGGTGCATTCCAAAAGTATTTTATCTCAACTGCCTAACCACAATGTGGGTAGTAGAATTCATAAAGACTTGGCAAAAAGAGAAGAGTGGGGTGTGGAGAATCTGAAAGACATTACACACTCCTTTGCAGTGTCGGGCTGGGTGTATCCTGTTTTGTTTTCCTGTGTGCAGAAAATGAACTACTAAATGGGTTTGTTACTTAACTATGAGTTTTTACTTAGTTGTTTTTTGCTGGTCAGCTAGAACAACCAGTAAAAAATGTCCTCCTTTTCAATTTTAAAGAGGGAAGAACAAATAGCGCAAGATTTACTAACAATAGAAAGCCTTTTTTAACTTAAAAAGCTAAGTGGCAAGATTTCAGTGTTGTCACTGAAAATTGTGGATAGGTATGTTTGTGGCTGGCATTATGGCATTTGAATAAGGAGAGATCATTACAAAGAATGAACATGATTTATTGATGAACAGAATATAGATAGGTGGTTAGACTCCAATGGCATGAGTGCTGGGCCCGGCAGCGGTCCTCTGATGGCAGGCCAAATTTGCCATTCAACTAGAAGGGAAAACAGAAACAGTGAACCGCTGAGGTATGGCAAAGGCCAGGAGAGAAGTAGAGCTTAGGTTAAGGCTCAGAGCCACAGATGGCCACCACAAGTGCAGAGAGTTGAGAAGGCTGAAAGATGGGGAAATGAGATAAGTGCGGCATTGGTGTGGGGCTGCTGATGGCCTACAGAACAGAATGCCTGCAAAGGCTGAAAATGTGAATGCTAAGAGCCTGATGTAGGCTGAAAATGCGTGAGGTAAGATCAACAATGGAGAGGGGGCCGCTGATGGCTGACAGTACAGAGAGCTCAGAAAGGCTGTGCAAAGATGTAAGACTATTACATCTTTCAGCATTCTCTCTTTAGTAGAAGATTTAAAAAACCCTTAGTGCATCTTTGTTGACACATCCACATGACATGTCCTGGGTCAGTGACCCAGTGTTTCGAGTAGAGATGGCACGATACCACTTTTTTATGTCCGATACCGATATCATGAATTTGGATATATGCCGATACCGATATGAATCCGATATAGTGTGTTTTTTAATCAATAAAACTGTTTTTTTAATATCTTGCTGCATTTTGTACAAGTTCATATTCAAGTTTAAATAAACAACAACACTGAAACTATTCTGTTATACCTGTGTATAAAAAATACACTGCACCCAAAATATTTCATAGTTCAGCAACACTGATCAATCTAATAAACTTAAAAACTCCATCCTTCCTATTCTGGTATTTTACAGAGTACTTAACCAACTAGTATAGTTGCAAACTCCCAGCAAAAAAAAAAATAGGGAACCACCCCCCACCTCATGATGCTTAATCGACGTAATCAACTTTAATTTGATGCAGTGTGGAAAAAAAATGCACAGAAATAAATTATTTTTCAAGAATAATTAAATAGATTCAACATCTTTCTTCAACAGGATTGCAGACTGCACAGATGGTATCTTCCCAAAGGAAAAAGTACTATAGCTTACTAGGGTATATTAGACTTAACAGTTACTATATACAGTAATGGACTTCTATATATTTTACATCAGATTAAAACTTTGGGTGTAAGATTCAGATAATTATTTATTAAAAGCTAGACATTTTAAATGAGAATAAGAAAGAAAAGTATGTCTTTGTGCCCCCTTTTCCCTGTTCATGCCCTATCGGCCCCCCTGGCTAAACTTTGCTAGATCCGCCCCTGCACAGTTACCAGCCGTCAGCTGCGTAGAAAACGCTCCTGGTGTAGAAAGTAATATTAAATAAATTCTAACAACAGCTTATCAAGCTTAAACGTTCTGCTGTTGTTCAGCCGCTGGTTTCCTCTTTCTGGTGCACAGTGGGCCAAAAACAAAGAAGAGAGACAGACTCACGACAGAAAAGCCGATCAGCTGATCATTAAGTTTCACGATTGAAGTAGCGACAGGAGAGGGAGAGACGAGGCAGTTGCTCCATTGGTTGTTAAGCTTAACATGGGAATGTCAAAGGAGTTTGCAAAGAAAAGCGTCTGGACTTCTTTAAGTTGCTTGAAGACGTTTCACCTCTCATCCGAGAAGCTTCTTCAGTTCTAAGGTCAAATGGCCGAGAGTCCCAGATTTAAACCCAGTGGGAGTATCCCCCCAAGGAGGGACAAAGGACCCCCTGGTGATCCTCTAATCACATGCGCCAAGGTGTGAAAGCGGGTGTGGGACCTAATCAGCCAGGGTTTCGGGGGAGCTCATTGTGAAACCTGGCCCCACCTTGTCATGTGAATTCCTGAGGTCAGATGGCCCAGGATGTGAGTGGGCGTTAAGGCGTCTGGGGAGGGAACTCAAAACTGGATTATAGATGGCAGACAGTTGGTGTCGTAAACCACCGCCTCTGTTCAAAGATGGTCGCTCACAGTGGACATAGATGGCCTCTTTCACTCCTCTTTCAAACCATCTGTCCTCTCTGTCCAATATGTGAACATTGGCATCCTCGAAAGAGTGACCTTTATCCTTAAGATGCAGATGGACTGCTGAGTCTTGTCCTGTGGAGGTGGCTCTTCTATGTTGTGCCATGCGCTTGTGAAGTGGCTGTTTGGTCTCTCCAATGTAGAGGTCCGGGCATTCCTCGCTGCACTGTACCGCATACACCACGTTGTTCAGTCTGTGTTTTGGAGTTTTGTCTTTTCGAACGCCCAGTTAGGATAACCGCATGTTTTCAGTGCTTCCTTTACATGTGTGTGTTCCTTCTTTTTCCCTTCAGGCTTAGAGGGAACATGTTCTGCCCGGTGGTGTAGGGTCCTAATTACTCCAAGTTTGTGTTCCAGAGGGTGATGGGAGTCAAAGAGGAGGTACTGGTCCGTGTGTGTGGGCTTCCGGTAAACTTCAATGTTGAGGTTGCCATTCTCTTCAATGTGCACAGCGCAGTCCAGGAAAGGCAAAGAAGTCCAGACGCTTTTCTTTGCAAACTCCTTTGACTACGATGACCTGGATGACTGAGAACCTTCACAGACATAT
Source organism: Oreochromis aureus (assembly GCF_013358895.1). Taxonomy (NCBI): domain Eukaryota; kingdom Metazoa; phylum Chordata; class Actinopteri; order Cichliformes; family Cichlidae; genus Oreochromis; species Oreochromis aureus. The sequence goes on along the minus strand of NC_052942.1, from coordinate 9,987,114 downwards.
TAACATGGGAATGCTTTACAAACATTCAGAGATGAACTTACACACTTGCTTTACTTCTCTCTGGGATAACGTCCTCGGATATGAAATGCTGGTTTGGTAGCACAGCCGCTCTATCACCTGACACATACTGCTCCAATGTGCTACGGTTATGCGCCGAGTTACGCCGTGCAAGATTTGTGAGGTGCTTTTTTGATATTTACTGGATCGATTACATTTTTTATTTCTCTCCGATATCCGATCCAGCAATTTACATCAGTATCGGACCGATACGTAATATCGGATCGGTCCAACTCTAATATAAACTAGAAACTAACCTTTCTTTGCAATTTTAAAGAAGAACATATTGAGCAGGAATTCTGAACAGACTGCATTTGTGCAAAGCCTTCTTTTAAATTTTAGAGCTACTTGTGGTATTATGTCAGACAGTATTGGCAGTATTTTCCCTTTCAGGAGAGAAATGTATAACTCAGGGGTGGGCAATCTCAGTCCACGAGGGCCGGTGTCCCTGCAGCTTTTAGATGTGTCCTTGAACCAACACAGCTGATTTAAATGGCTAAATTAGCTCCTCAGCATGTCCTGAAGTTCTCCAGAGGCCTGGTAATGAACTAATCATGTGATTCAGGTGTGTTGACCAAAGGTGAGATCTAAAACCTGCAGGGACACTGGCCCTCGTGGACTGAGATTGCCCACCCCTGGTATAACTTAATGACTCAAGAGCGAATTATCAACATTTGTGACACCCTCTTTATTGCAAAATGCACTAAATGTGACACCAAATAAGTTGGGTGTCACATTTAGTGCAGTTTGAAGAGTGACAGCACATTGATTCATTGTCTTACATGTTTCAAAAACTCTTAGACAAATTATCCTATGACACATTAATGGAACTTTGACTCTGTCCAAAAACTGTTCACCCATCCTCACCCTGACTATTTAGAACCAAACTATGCTTGTTTTTCCTTCTTAATTATCCTACTATTCTTATGAAACTGCATAAATAAACTGAACTAATCAAACAAGCGAATTCTCTCTAATGACACATTTGAAATCAGCTGTCACACTCAGGTCATGTTACATTCAGGTTTATATGATGGTATAGTTTGTGATAATGCTGTTGTAGTCTGGATAAATGTTGTCCTCCTCCTGTATTTCAATACTTTGGACCTCACAGACAGCGCCCAATGATTTTTGTCAGAAGAGCTATCCGCTTTATCAGAAATGCATTGATTCTCCTTTGGCTTCCTCCTTTTGTCTGAATACGGAGCTTACACTGTATTATTTTGCTAGTGGGCTTACAGTACTCTCTCCCTGACACTCCATCATCTGGTCTACAGCTTTTCAATTTAATTAATTCATACAACTTCTAATCTTGATTTAAAGCACTTTTTATAAATGTATGTCCTTGATCCAACACAGCTGATTTAAATGGCTAAATTACCACCTCAACATGCCCTGAAGTTCTCCAAAAACCTGGTAATGAACTAGTTGTTTGATTCAGGTGTGTTGACCCTGGGTGATATCTAAAACCTGCAGGACACGGGCCCTTGAGGCCCGGAGTTCCTTACCCCTGGTCTTGACCAACTTAAATACATCTGGGGAGGGGGGAGGGGGAAGGGGGAATTCTCTCAGATAATAGCTTCCACTTGAGGGAATCCATCTTTTTTTTTTTTAAATCTTAGTGGATATTCACTGACATGAGGATTGCAAAAGATTTTTTGGATATGAGCAGACTTTAACTGTGTTGAATCTTATTACAACAGTTAAAGTAAACAATTAAACAATTAAAAGAACTGAATACACAAATTGCTTTTCTTTTTTTTAAGCAACATTTAGAAGTACAGCTGTTCAACACTTGTGGGGTTCTAAACCTTTTTGTATATACTAGGTCTGTTCTGGTTTTACTGCTTTTATTTTTCTCTCATTACACTCAAAACGGTGCTGCATTTAGTCTGTATCATGCATCTAACATCTTCAGTTTTTCCAAATATTATGACTTTATCAAACATTTGCTCTGATGTCAGCATGCGTATCGCTAAATAAAACACACTGCAAGACAAAGAAATCCAAAATGATTAAAAACAAAAATCAAAACTTTAAAGACTTTAACAGCAATAAAGCCATAAATACAATAAAAAATAATTGATATTAATTAACTGATACAAAATAATTTTTTAGATGATTTTAAAGAACACACTGAAAGTCTTTTTCTGTATTAGAAACAATTTGTTTAATTATGTCACTTGTTTTGAGGACATCAATTTGTTTTGATGTTCTCACTTTTTTAAGATTACAATGGTGTCCACTTTGGTAACAAAAAAAGCAAGAAAATATAATGTAAATCATGTTATGGTAAAAGGTTTATAGGAAAATGAGGAAATGTTGTAATATTGTCTCCAGGAAGGTAAGTTTAAAAAAAAAAAGTCCTTTTGTTTTAGTCTATAATTCAATTCAATTCAATTTTATTTATATAGCGCCAAATCACAACAGAAGTCGCCTCAAGGCGCTTTATATTGTACAGTAGATCGCACAATAATACATAGGGGAAAGCAGTTGAGCAAGATGAGTTCAGACAGGCCAAACGAAAATGTTCTTGTCCCATTTTAGTCTGACAAAGTTGCTCAACAGTCCTGAAAGTTGAAATGGATAGCAGGCAGATGGGTTCAGCACCTGAACTCTTCTTCTATGAAGGCATGTTGTTGTTATAGAATGGTATGCAGTAGCTTCGAAACCATGATAAAGATGCCATCTGGATAGGAGCACATGTTGCTCAAAATACCTTTTCTCACTGATGGTATCTTTCAGGTTGTACAAGTTGACAACACTATAGGCACTAATACACCCAGATACCATGAGAAATGCGGGTTCTTGATCAGAGCGCTGATAACAGGCGCCTGTTATCAGCGCCTCTCTTTCAGGCGCCTCTCTTTCAGTCCAGGGGATGTAGTATCCATGTTATCAAAAAATAATTTAATTTTGATTTGTCTGACAACAGACATTTTATACCTTGTTCAGCACAAGTAGTAATATACCTATACTTTTTTTGCCCCCCCACCCCACGCACACACACACACTTCCCTTTTCCCCCTGCGCGTCCATGTGAGTGCGCGTACGCGTGAACGGACTTTGCACGTGCATGTGAGTTCAGGGGTCATATGAGTTTACATGTGTTTAATACTGTTTTATTTAATGAAACCATTGTGTTTTAATTAAACTGTTTTTAAAAGATTGTATAGGTCTTAGAGCTCTGTTATTTAGACATACAGGGAGTGCAGAATTATTAGGCAAGTTGTATTTTTGAGGAATAATTTCATTATTGAACAACAACCATGTTCTCAATGAACCCAAAAAACTAATTAATATCAAAGCTGAATGTTTTTGGAAGTAGTTTTTAGTTTGTTTTTAGTTTTAGCTATTTTAGGGGGATATCTGTGTGTGCAGGTGACTATTACTGTGCATAATTATTAGGCAACTCAACAAAAAACAAATATATACCCATTTCAATTATTTATTTTTACCAGTGAAACCAATATAACATCTCCACATTCACAAATATACATTTCTGACATTCAAAAACAAAACAAAAACAAATCAGCGACCAATATAGCCACCTTTCTTTGCAAGGACACTCAAAAGCCTGCCATCCATGGATTCTGTCAGTGTTTTGATCTGTTCACCATCAACATTGCGTGCAGCAGCAACCACAGCCTCCCAGACACTGTTCAGAGAGGTGTACTGTTTTCCCTCCTTGTAAATCTCACATTTGATGATGGACCACAGGTTCTCAATGGGGTTCAGATCAGGTGAACAAGGAGGCCATGTCATTAGTTTTTCTTCTTTTATACCTGTCGGGGGAAATCTCCCAAATAGAAGGCTGCCAAAGTAAAACAGAGACACAGTGAGACAATATAATCAATCACATGTACATGGGTGAACGTCTCTAATGAGAGTCACACAGTACTCTTCTTTATTGCAGGTTATATAGGCATGTAGGTTACTCAACAGGGCGGAGGCAGTCTCCGCCTGTTCTCAGAATATAGATTGCAAATGCATATCTTGCTAAAGAATATAGATTGCTTAACAGACAAATGCATATCTTGCTAAAACGTTCTGTTCATACTATACTAAACATCTGCTTAAGTGGAACTTTCCGTTCCTCTTTACACAGGAACTTGTCTTCACAGGCATATGATAAGCATAGGCAAGGCTTCATGTTTATCAGGGTGAATCGTCATTCAGAGTTTACACAATTACAAGCAAAGCATATTTGAATAATAAACAAAATCTTTTCACATTTCCCTCCTGTTGTTTAACTTTCACACTAGTTAAAACACCATTGGTTTATTATCTGTGCATGATTTCTTGCAGCGCATTTTTAATCAGCACGTCATACATTGGTGTATCACAGCATTTCAGTGTCAGGGGGATCATCATCATCTTCGTCCATGGGCAGTGTCAGGTATGCCTGCACATGAACTGCAACAACTTTATTAATCATTGATTGTACACATGGCAAAATACAAGAAGTAAAACAACAGAGTAGGAGTAGAAGAACTCCTACAAAACCAGTCCTTTTATTAAAAGAGATTTCCAGGAACCACTCAACAGCCAGGTAAGCCAATCTTCAGTGTTCGTGACATAGTCCTGTTGCTGAGCGTCCCTGAGTTGTTTCAGCGTGCGTAAGGCGTCGGTCATGTTGGAAGAGTGAACATTATCTGGAATGTACGTACAGCATGTGTTGTTAAAGAGTATACAGAGTCCTCCTTTTTCAGCCAGAATCATGTCCAGTGCGACTCGGTGTTGCATCACAGTTATGCGCAGGGCATCAGTCTCTTCATTTTGTTGATTGTTGATTTTGCACGAGGCATTCAGGAACAGTCCAAAGCGGTAGTCCAAAGTTTCAATTCTTAACATGTTCTTTCCGGTGCCCACCCATGGAAACAGTGAGTGGAGGACCTTTCGTCCGGTGGTCCAAAGCTTAAATTCCTCTGGCACATCACTGCCATAGATGGGGTCATGTGGTTGCACTGTGGAGACGTCTCGTCGTCGTCTTGTAGTCTGAGAGCTATTTACAGCTGACATCCTGAAGGTGTGGTCTGAAATGAAGATTGGGGCACAGGTGCCCGTCCCATCCGGTGGCAGTATGAAGTAGGCACGTTGTCCACACAGCCAGGCCATTCCCTGCACCCAATAGGTGCCGTTGCTGGGCGCGGACGTGTTTACAGGTGCGCCCTCTCCGCTGGCAGTGGTTTGGTTACAGTTGGTGGTGTTGCCTAGGGGTCTGTTACCGTTGTCTTGTCGGTAACACATGGAGTGGTTCTTCCCTGGGGTTTGGTCCAAGAACACTGGGAAGTGAATGGACGTGTTCCGATTCGTCACGTTGAAGTTGATCCAGAAGAGCTGGTCACACGTTCCGTTGTCAAGTCCAGCGTTTTCGACGGTGATTACCTCATATTGGGGTGGTCCCTGGAAGATACTAAAAAGGTTAAGCGAATAGATGATAGAGCTTGTCTCATTAATGATGATTTTCTTATGTTGATAGCCAATGCCCGCAAAGCTGGCGGCACGTTTGGCTTGTGTTTTGTTCCTTATTGTCCTCGAAAAGTGCGAGGAGTCCTGCTAGGAGCAGGAGGACAGCTGCTAGGACGGCGAGTGTCTTCATGACAGCCAAGCACACCTAGATCCTCGGGTAAGTAGACTACTGGCGAGAAGTAGAGGGCGGGATATACCCAATCAGCCCTCTCTTCACCAGGTAGATCACCAGAAGGTAGGGGTGCTGGAGTCTGAGTCTAGGCCGTCACTCACTTTCTTGCAGTGGCTTTGGTGAATCCAAGATGGTCTCTCTGCTATCTTACAGGCAGTTGGTGTGGTGATAAGCACTTGGTATGGGCCTTCCCAGCGGGGCGAGCTCCAATTCTTTCTCTGGAGAACTCAAATCAGGACCCAATCACCTGGCTTCAACCTGCAAGATACTGGAGAAGATTCAGAAGGCAGTTTATTGTTCAAAACAATATCTTTGTTTTCTAGTAGTTTCGACATCCATTCTGCTAGTGTGGTCTCTCTGATTGATTTATCTAAAGGTTCACTTGTGATTGGCAGTGGAAATGGTCTGCCATGAATGATTTCAAAAGGCGTAAGTTTTTGTGAACCTTGTGTTAATCTCATCCACATTTTTACTAGGCCTATGCACTCTGGCCATGGTCTCCCTGTTTCTTCCATACATGTTCTAAGTCTCTGTTTTATTGTGCCGTTAGTTCTTTCCGCTAATCCTGCACTTTGCGGGTGATAAGCACAGTGATTTTTGATGCTGAATCCTAGTGCTTCAGAGACTTTGCTGATTACCTCATTGACAAAGTGTGTCCCATTATCTGATCTTATCAGAGTGGGGATGCCATATGTTGGAATAAAATGGTTACATAAGCATTTTGCTGAAGTTTCGAAATTTAGAGTGTAAAAGTGTTTTGGAGATTATATCTCCTATCCCTCCTGTTGACGCATGGAGAGTAACTCCATGTGTCACTAAGACTGCTGTTTTGTGTAGAGATTTTGGAAGTATTGGTTTTCCTTCACAAATCATCAAGTCATCTCTTAGTTGCGCTCCGCATTTCAGCCATTTCTTTTGCTCAGCTGTGGGAGCTGCTTTTTGTTCATCCTTTGTCAGTAAAATTGTTTCCCTTTGTAATTTCATAGTCATTCTTCTGATGTGCTGCACACTTGCAAATTGCTAAATGTCGCATCACATGAGGAGTTTCCTCCCATGTAAGCAGATGTGTGCCATGATAAAACCTTCTCCACACACTAGAAACAAAAAACTAATTTCAACCGTTGTTACATCTTATTCACTTATTTTATAATACAGTTATTTTTTCAAATCTAATATCAATCAACTAATTTGCATATCAGCTTATAATGCGCTAAATTGACAGGTCAACAGAAATGCACGCTCAAAAGATTATCACAAAGAGAATTTCCTCCATACAGTAAATTACTTGTGTTGCATCAATCAAGGGAAAGCATCTCACAATTTATTGTATTACCAACTAAATTTATTGTCTGGTCACTGCTTGGTCATACCAGACTCTCTCTGTGTCTTTATTTTTCCTTCTCTGTTTTCACAAACGTTTCACCTATTGTCCTGCAAGCTGGAGAGTTAAATGTCAGTAGTGGGTAAATTCAGCAGTTGATAACAAAACTATTAAGTTTTCCTGTTTTAACACCAATGTGAGATATAGAGGCGCACATATAGTGTGTGCTCTAGTGTAAGCTGCTCTTCATTGCATGTATGTGTGTTAGTACGCTTGCATGCAGGGCCTCTGGGCCTGTCTCACCCAAAAGGGCATTTTCTTAACAGTTGCCTTTCACTCGCGTGTGTTAAGAAAGGCAAATGTGCTTGTAGCAGTTGTGAGATTATTATGCTGTCATATATTACATTATACCTGTAATCAAAATGAGTGAATCATGATACTGCTGTAGGCCACATCATACTTCTTGTGTAATCAGTATGTAGTTTTAGTTTGCATCACACTTCTTAGTTAAAAGAATTTGAAAATCATTAGATTTATTAGATAGGTTTGTATTATCCTATACTGCTGATTCACTGCTGATTTACTGTGAGTGAGTTACACTGTTTCATGACATTTCATACTGCCGAGTTATGAAGAGAATATTGTATTCAGAGAGTAGGGGCCTCTCTTTTTTTTTTTTTTTTGTGATAGTAAAGAAAGAGAACAGAGCACATGCCATGGGAGCGTCACCCCACCCTTGGTGGAAGCAGAAAACAGGGAGCCAAGGTCATAACTCAGGCTCACAAAGAGTCAGAAAGAATGTGAATACTTAGTTTTGTGGCTGTGGCGCATTCTGTATAGCTTCTTTTCTTTGTTTAGTAGCTTTCTGCCTTCACCTGAGGGTGTGCCCTAAGCATGTGACTTCAGGTCTCCATAATTGGAGTTTATTTAAAGATAAATAAGATGATTTCATATATTGCTCGCAGATCATGCACTAGACGATATGTTGCAGTATTAGCCTGCTTCAACACTTAAACAAAACATCACTCTTTGTTTTATTATTATTATTATTATTATTATTATTATTATTATTATTATTATTATTATTATTATTATCATCATTATTATCCTGTCTCAAAACAGAAAATGAAATTGTAGTTTTTTGGTTTTTTTTTTCTTTTTTTGTTTTTTTTTCAAAACAAGAAACTAAGTTTTAATCTCTCAGCCTTGTCACATAAAACAAAACAGACAACCCAGCTCTCAGCTGGCTCTGAACTTATCATCATCAAGGACACATGGTGAGAGCTACTTCAGAAGTTACAGTACTCATCACTCAAGCAACATTTCAAAAAACAAAAGAAACAAAAAACAAAACTCAGCACACTGCACAGAGAACATAACTGAAGATGTTGTTCTTGTTTGTTCTCCTTGAATTTTAGAATAAAGTTATTACATCTGCATTAGTGAATCATATGCCTAATCATTATGTGTAACTTGCTCATCAGCTTGGTAGTGTCCACATATTTAATTCATTTTATTCAGCTTCTCAAACCTGTAGCTTTAGCTGTTGTATACAGGGTTTGGCTTATTAGTTGTTAGTATAGGTTTGCTCTTCATCTCAACAAAGTCTCATCTAAGATGACAGGTTTACAAGCAGGTCAAGTGTCTCTATGCACCTGATTAGTGTAGTTATTTCCTTATTTTCTTCATCTCCTATATCATTGTACTGAGTTTGAGCAAACCTTAAGCTTGAATCAGACTACTTTTAACAATCTTCCACCTCGCATCATAACTGACTGAGGTGCCTCTTCCTATTAATAGTATGTCATTATTAATGTTATCATTGTATTGTTTTTCCTTTTTATAACAGCAATAGTATATCACAATACACTACTTTACTACTAATATACAATAGTATATTAGTTTATATTTTATTATGTATCCATCACGGGTCTGTGTGAACCTGCAGCTTCACACCTTCCCAAGCTGGAGACATTTGCTTTTCCTTGGCTGAACAATGACACAGCCTTAATATGCCTTATGCATCTCTCTTTTTTATTTGATATATTTTGTGTGAATTATCTGGTTTCACGCATTCTATTCATTCAGCTTGGTTGTCTTCCCAATTTTGTTTCATTGCTTTAATTTAAGTTAACCTTAATTTAACCTTTTGTTTATTCCACTTCATTCCTCTTTCCATGCTTTAAAATATTACAACTCTTGTGTATGCTTTGATTTCTTTTTAGCTTCCTTTTCAGTATTTATTTCTGCTTGGAGGGTTTCTTATAATTTAGTTAATGCATTTTCCCTCCCACGTGGGACATTTAGGTTTTCTTTGGATTTCTCCATCTATATGCACTAATTTGTCCGGCGCCTGGACATTTCTTTTCTAGCCACTGCTCGTCAGCAGTGAGTTTTGTTGTTTTATTACCCATTATTAGTTTATGCTTCTTTTAGCGCTTAGTAATACACACACACCTGCGGCGCTTTCACTGGCACGAGAACAGAGAGAGGTGGCTGACACGCCCTTCTACTTTTGAGCTATTCTCAAAAGCGGTGTCGACTTTATGTGATAAAACACGACCTTCCTCTCAGTTCACCAGTACTTCAGCGACCAACAGTAAACAAATCAGTGGAATAGTTCAGCCTCCTTATTGTGCTGTAAAAATCAACTTATTCCACCACAAAAATAGACAATAAAAGACAGACAGTTTCAACGCGCGTTCACGCTACCAGCTTCCTTAAAGCGAGAGTAGTGCTTCCAGCCTCTCTTGGGCGAGCTTATAGGCCTATTTTTACCCTTTCGGGGAGCTACCAATCATTCTTAGACGAGCTCAATATTTATTTTACTGCTTCCAACCCTCTGCGGGCGAGCTGACTACCAGTCCTCAAGACGAGCTTAAAGCTTCCAGTCTCTCTTGGACGAGTCTATTTCTTTTAAGTTTCGTTTTCGTTTTTGCGCAAACCTTTATTATCTCAAAGTAGTCTGTCTTACCTTGGCGCTGGTTTCTTCAGATGCACCTGATCAGCCCCCGACGGTGCGGACCGCTTGTAAAACGTTGACCAAGACCCGAATTCATGCTCTTGGGTTTTATCACACACCTAGTGCGTGAGCTGCCGGCAGACTTCAACGTGGGCTTCTCGCACCGACGGGACCTGGTGAGGCGCCTCTTATGGGAGCTGCTTTAAATAGGCCGTCCCATCCGGCTTCGAAGGACCAAGAAATGTCGGGGGAAATCTCCCAAATAGAAGGCTGCCAAAGTAAAACAGAGACACAGTGAGACAATATAATCAATCACATGTACATGGGTGAACGTCTCTAATGAGAGTCACACAGTACTCTTCTTTATTGCAGGTTATATAGGCACGTAGGTTACTCAACAGGGCGGAGGCAGTCTCCGCCTGTTCTCAGAATATAGATTGCAAATGCATATCTTGCTAAAGAATATAGATTGCTTAACAGACAAATGCATATCTTGCTAAAACGTTCTGTTCATACTATACTAAACATCTGCTTAAGTGGAACTTTCCGTTCCTCTTTACACAGGAACTTGTCTTCACAGGCATATGATAAGCATAGGCAAGGCTTCATGTTTATCAGGGTGAATCGTCATTCAGAGTTTACACAATCACAAGCAAAGCATATCATTCAGAGTTTTACACAGTTACAAGCAAAGCATATTTGAATAATAAACAAAATCTTTTCACAATACCCTTTCTTGCCAGCCACGCTGTGGAGTACTTGGACGCGTGTGATGGAGCATTGTCCTGCATGAAAATCATGTTTTTCTTGAAGGATGCAGACTTCTTCCTGTACCACTGCTTGAAGAAGGTGTCTTCCAGAAACTGGCAGTAGGACTGGGAGTTGAGCTTGACTCCATCCTCAACCCGAAAAGGGCCCACAAGCTCATCTTTGATGATACCAGCCCAAACCAGTACTCCACCTCCACCTTGCTGGCGTCTGAGTCGGACTGGAGCTCTCTGCCCTTTACCAATCCAGCCACGGGCCCATCCATCTGGCCCATCAAGACTCACTCTCATTTCATCAGTCCATAAAACCTTAGAAAAATCAGTCTTAAGATATTTCTTGGCCCAGTCTTGACGTTTCAGCTTGTGTGTCTTGTTCAGTGGTGGTCGTCTTTCAGCCTTTCTTACTTTGGCCATGTCTCTGAGTATTGCACACCTTGTGCTTTTGGGCACTCCAGTGATGTTGCAGCTCTGAAATATGGCCAAACTGGTGGCAAGTGGCATCTTGGCAGCTGCACGCTTGACTTTTCTCAGTTCATGGGCAGTTATTTTGCGCCTTGGTTTTTCCACACGCTTCTTGCGACCCTGTTGATTATTTTGAATGAAACGCTTGATTGTTCGATGATCACGCTTCAGAAGCTTTGCAATTTTAAGACTGCTGCATCCCTCTGCAAGATATCTCACTATTTTTGACTTTTCTGAGCCTGTCAAGTCCTTCTTTTGACCCATTTTGCCAAAGGAAAGGAAGTTGCCTAATAATTATGCACACCTGATATAGGGTGTTGATGTCATTAGACCACACCCCTTCTCATTACAGAGATGCACATCACCTAATATGCTTAATTGGTAGTAGGCTTTCGAGCCTATACAGCTTGGAGTAAGACAACATGCATGAAGAGGATGATGTGGACAAAACACTCATTTGCCTAATAATTCTGCACTCCCTGTAGATGATTTAATTTAGCTAGTTTAGGAGCATTTTACTTTTAATTTAACTAGTTAGGAGCATTTTGCTTTTCTTTAGTGGTCCGAACAGTCACAGGAGCAAATAGTTTTAAACAGAGCACCACAAACAACATGTATTCTTTTAGAAATAAACTTTGCTTGTGATACTTCTAAAACCGTGTATTCCCACACAGCATTTAATTTAACTAGTTTAGGAAGATTTCACTTTTCTAATAGTTTCATAGGCTAATAGTTTTCAAAGAGAGCACCACAAACAACATGTATTCCTTTAGAAATAAACTGTGATACTTCTAAAAAACACATATTCACACCTAGCCACACTAGCACTGTATCATCCCCCATACGTTCCTTTAATGCAACTAGCCCTATAATTATCTACTAGTCACAAACACACTGCAATAGTAAGACTTGCTGATTACACATAGATGATTTAACTAGTTAGGAGCATTTTTCTTTTTCTTTAGCGCTCTGAAAGACACAGAGGCTAATAGTTTTTAACAGAATACCACAAACAGCAGGTATTCCTTTAGAAATAAACTTTTCTTGTGATACTTCTAAAAACCGTGTATTCTTAACTAGCCACACACTGCAACAGTAAGACTCAATGATTAGACAGAGCGGGTTACAGGTAGTTCCCCAACAGTCAGCAAAAAAAAAAAGTCATAAAACAATAAAAGCGGCCTCCTTATCAAGAGCATCCCAGCCCACACACCACAACTGTAGTTCCATAGTTTCCACATTTTTTCTTTACAAACTGCTCCTTTATCTGGCAGTTACACCTCCTACCGACTAGCCGAACCTCCATAGTTTTTTCCACCTTTTTCTTTACAACCTGCTCTTTATATCTGCATCTCAGAGGCCAACTGAAACCAAGTCCACCTATATAAAAACACCCCATCAGAGACACAGTATTTTCCTCAGCACTTCACAACTGCCGCGAAGTATATCGTTTTAACTTTTTATTTTTCCCAGACACAGCGGTGCGAGGTAGTTAGCACACAGTATGGACATGTAGAAAACATCGTTTGTTTGGAACACATCAGCAGAGAGGTAGAATTCATCGCCGTTCATAAGAGTTTAATTTAATCAAACCTCATTTTATGGATCTAAGTGACTCCTCATCACTAGCCAATTCACCATTTTATTTAAATATCAGAATTTTCAGAATGATGATCCAAGCGGGACACAGACGCTGCTAGTTTTAACGCACCAGTATGCAAATATAAATAAAAGCCTGACTATCCTTAGAGCCTAGCCGCAGCGACACCTTTCTTTCAGACGGTTGCCTGGATGTGCGTTGGAGCCGACTTTGCTACCCGCACAGAGTGTTTCTGACCTACGGGCGTTGGTTATACAATAGAGAAAAGCAACAATACAGCGTGTTTCTCTGCTCCAAGACATCAGAGGGGCTTTCACACGGTAATCATATCTGTTATACCCAGTGCATAAATGTCTGTATGTCAGTGCTGATTATTCAAACCCTGTTTAAAATGTGACACATATGTTGTCCGAAAACAAATCCTCTAAATTTGCAAAGTTACTGATTTAAAAATATATTTTCGAATTTTTAGTTGCATGACAAACATATGATAGACTCTTGAGCGTATTTATATAGCTACATTCACAATGGTATAACCATGCTAAATAAAAGATGCCCAAGCACCAATGCACTCTAATGCAAGCCTCTGAACTGTATGTTGATAAGTGCATGATGTGTACCTCTACCTCTACAGCTGAAAACAGTTTGTATCCGCACTCTGAGGGTCTGCTGAATTGTTTTAATGCCACTTTTTGACGAACTGCAGATGATGAATTCCTCTTTATTGGAGAAACTGTCCCTAAGCTATTGTTGCTCATACTTACTGAGTTCCCTAGCTACTTCCTTACTATGTTAGTAAACTTTTGAACAATAAAAGGTATGGTAGATTTAAAGAACCATCCTAATTGAAGCAAAGGCAAAAAATTGGAATTAATTTTATATGACTGTTCATATTACAGCCAACAACAAGTGAAAATCCAAAACCGGCTCCAATCCTTTGTATTAATGATCTCCCCCTCTCTCTCTCTCTCTCTTTCTCTCTCTCTCTCTCTCTCCCCCCTCTGTGTGTGTGTGTGAGTGTGAGTGTGCGTGCCCTCACAGAAGGAAGGTCACAGCAGGAGCTTTTTCAAACGCATTTCCAATCAGTTTTTTACAAGAAGTGTAGCTCATACAATGGTATAAATGTATTATTTGCGATACTTTATAAATATGAAACTCTAAAGATTTTGAGTTCATGCATATTGTGAAACAAGAATCTAAATATTTGTGTCACAATGATTTCTATAAAAGCATGTTGTTTATGGGGATAATGTAACAAATCTTTTGTGGCCCTATTAATGATCAATGGTGATTGAAGAGGAAGCTGAACCCTGGCTCTGGACATTTTCATGACAAGTGACAGCGCAGACATCTACTAATGAGAGAACATGTTTTTCATCATAAATACTGTGATATGAAGCATCGTTAAAGGGTCACTTCAGTAATGTTGACTCATGTTTTTAATAGATGACTTTAAAACACTAAACTCTAATTTCTGTGGTTTATTTTAAGAAAATAACATGTGGTAAGATGATGAGTTTTACTTCTCACAGGCCGTGTTATGTGTATCTATTTATCATGTATGCTACTTTGCTCTGTGGACTGTAAAATGTTTCATTGTGTTCATGAAATAAACCAGACTTTCACTGTCTGCATCTTTTACTGTTTTTCTGCTTTTGTTCACTCCAAGTTTGACAAAACCCACAGACATCCAGAGTTAACTCACTAACAATGTGGAGCAGTCTCAGTGTATTTAGCTGCTTTTTCCCTAAACACAACCAACTGAGAGAAACGCTTGTAGTCCTCACTTTGGTCATTTTGAACGTTGAAGGAGATTTGTTCCATAGACACCTTATACTAGTGTTTCCTGCACTTAATCCATCACTACTATGTTCTATTTAAATCCAGATTCCTTTATAGTTTGCAGTGAAATTTGTTAAACCGTTGCTTAATGGGACAGAAGTACAAGTCACTCTTTACTAACACATTTGTAGATAAGTTTATTGCTGACCCACACAGCTAGCAGTCTCACACACGCTTTAGATTTTTGAAGTTCAAATTCAAATTCAAATTTTTTCAAATTCAAATTTTTTATTTGTCACATACACAGTCATACACAGTACGATATGCAGTGAAATGCTTACACAACTGCTCGTGACCTAAGGAAAAAAAGAAAAGGCTATGAATAAGATAGGAAATAAATATGAAAATTAAAAAGGGTAAATTTAACTAGGAAGGAATAAAATAAAATATATATATGAATTTGTTGAAAATAAAATAACTGTACAACACAAATTAGAATGAAGGGTAAATTTAGCTGGGAAGGAATAAGATAAAATATATATGAATTAAAGTTTAAAATAAAATAACTGTACAGCAAAATACACAATACAATACAAATTAGAATGAAGGGTAAATTTAACTGGGAAAGAATAAGATAAATATATATGAATTAAAGTTGAAAATAAAGTAGCTGTACAACAAAATACACAATACACAGTATAGAAATATATAAGAATGTATGAAGAAATATAAATATATATACAATAACAGCAGCATTTTACAAGTATTAAATGGAAATGGAGAAATGGAGAAATATAATGTCCAGTGTTGTGCAAACCACATTGTAGGTGTCTTGTGCAGTGCAAATATGCTTAAAGTGATTAAGTGTAAACAAAGTCCAGACTGTCCAGTGTGTGTGTGTAAGAACCATATATGTGGGTCCGTTCTATGTGGTGGTGTGATGATTGAGAGACCGTATCGCCTGCGGGAAGAAGCTCCTCCTCAGTCTCTCTGTGTTGGTCTTCAGGGAGCGGAATCGCTTTCCTGACCTCAACAGAGAGAACAGTCCGTTGTTGGGATGGCTGAGGTCCTTCACGATCTTCCTGGCCTTGGTCCAGCACCGCCTGCTGTAGATTGAGTGCAGGTCAGGGAGCTCGGAGCGGATGGTGCGCTCAGCTGATCGCACAACCCTCTGTAGAGCTCGTCTGTCCTGCATGGTGCTGTTCCCGAACCAGGTTAAGATGTTTCCGTCAGGATGCTCTCTATGGTGCACGTGTAAAGTTCCTGAGCACCTTGGAGGGCAGTCGGAAGTCTCTCAAGCGTCTGAGGTGGTAGAGACGCTGTCGGGCCTTTTTCACTATGGTGTTGATGTGACAGGACCATGACAGGTCCTGCGTGATGTGAACTCCGAGGTATTTGAAGCTGTCCACTCTCTCCACTGGGCACTCGTTGATGACGGGGTCTGGTAGTTCCTCTCCTGCTTAGTACTGAAGTCCACTATCAACTCCTTTGTTTTACTGACGTTTAGAAGGAGGTTGTTCCTCTGGCACCAGGTCTCCAGATTCCTAACCTCCTTCAAGTAGGCCGTCTCGTTGTTATCAGAGATAAGGCCCACCACGACGGTGTCGTCAGCAAACTTGATGATGGTGGTGGAGCTGGTAGTGGCCACACAGTCATATGTGTACAAAGAGTACAGCAGGGGGCTCAGAACACACCCCTGGGGGGCTCCAGTGCTGAGAGTGGTGGAGGCTGAGACATGTCCGCCCATCCTTACTGCCTGTGGTCTGCCAGTTAGGAAGTTGGAGATCCACTGACACATAGATGAGCTGAGTCCCAGGTGCTCCAGTTTGGTGGTGAGTGTGGAGGGAATTATGGTATTAAATGCAGAGCTGTAGTCGATGAAGAGCATTTTAACATAATTCCCCTTCTAGTGTCCAGGTGAGTGAGTGATGTGTGAGGAGATGAGAGATGGCATCGTCTGTGGAACGATTTGGACGAAGGCGAACTGTAGTGGGTCCAGTGTGTCTGGTAGTGAAGAAATGATGAAGTCTCTGACCAGGCGTTCAAAGCACTTCATCACTACTGAGGTGAGGGCTACAGGGCGATAGTCATTGAGAGAAGCAGGGTGGGGTTTCTTCGGGACAGGAACAATGATGGACTCCTTGAAGCATGTGGGGATCACCGACTGAGATAAAGAGATGTTGAATATCTCAGTGAACACAGGTGCTAGCTGGTATGCGCAGTCCCTGAGGATACGACCTGGGATGCCGTCTGGTCCTGCTGCTTTCCTGGTGTTCACTCTCTTGAAGGCTCTCCTCACGTCATGCTCAGAGATGACGAGCACACGTTCCGGTGTTGGCAGTATCTTCCTGTCTGCAGCCGTTAAGCGCCGCTAGCGCTAGCATCGTTGTAGTCCTTAGCTGCAGCCTCGGCGAGCATAGAAAGTGTTCAGCTCGTTTGCCAGAGTCCCGTCCGCGTTACGTCAAACCGGTTGTTGGTGCTTTATAGTCCATTATTGTCCTTAATCCCGCCACAGGCTCCTAGAGTCACTCTGTTGGAGTTGTGACTCTAGTTTCCTCCCGTAGCGCTGCCGCCTCTTTCACCGCCTTCCGCACGCCATAAGACGCGGCTTTGTACGGGTCCATGTCCCCGTCGCGAGTCCCGTGTTGTAGGCAGCGGTGCGGGATCTCAGAGCGTCGCGGATGGTTTTATCCACCCACGGCTTCTGGTTGGGAAACGTGATAGTCTTTGTCTCCACGGTATCATCCGCTAGTTTCCGATGAATCCCACCACCGCTTCCGTAAACACGTTGACGTCATCATCGGAGCTGTTTCTGAACATGTCCCAGTCTCGCGTCGTCGAGTGCGTCCTGTAACGCTGCCACCGATTGGTCCGTCCAGCGCGACCTTCCTCTGAACCGAACTTCCTGTTTCAGCCTTTGTTTGTATTTTGGCATGAGGAAGATGGCGGCATGATCGGATTTGCCAAACGGAGGCGGATTGTGCCTTGTAGCCGTCCTTGACCGTAGTGTAGCAGTGGTCCAGTGTCCTTTCACCTCTGGTGGGGCAGGTGATATGTTGGTGAAAGTTCGGCGCTGCGCGTTTGAGGTTGGCACTATTGAAGTCCCCCGTCACAATAAGCGCGGCGTCCCGGTGTTGTGTCTGATGCCGGGTGAGAGCCTCATGCAGCTCGCATAAGGCAGTGTCCGTGTCCGCTTGTGGTGGTATATAAACGGCACTTATAATGACCGATGTAAACTCTCGAGGTAGATAAAAGGGACGACACATGATAGACAGTAGTTCCAGATTTGGTGTGCAGGAGCATGTGAGAGGAACAACGTTCGCGCAGTTGCACCAATTGTTGTTCACCATTAAACACACGCCGCCTCCCCTTGACTTCCCCGAGTCCCGTGTCCTGTCCATGTAGTGAACCGAGAAGAACTCGGCCGGCTGGATGGCGTGGTCCGGCACCGCTGGGTTCAGCCATGTCTCGGTGAAGCAGAGGAGATTGCAGTCCCGAATGTCTCTCTGGAACTTTATCCTGGCCCTGAGGTCATCAAGCTTGTTCTCCAGTGACTGGACGTTGGCGAGCAGGATGCTAGGCAGAGGTGTGCGGTGTGCACGAGCTCTCAGCCTGTTCCTGACGCCGGCTCGTTTCCCTCGAGGCCGCCGCTTCGCGTCGCGTCCTTTGTTCTCCCTCAAGATCTCACTCGGCCAGCTCGGATCCGGAGTTAAAAACTTCGAATTGTGAGTACATTGTATACCAATAGAAACAAGAGTGTCACTGTTATACCTAATGTACCCAATGGTGATGAATTTGACGATGTAAGAACGCTGAAAACTAACTTAAAAAACAAAAACGAAGAAAAGGTGGTCGGAGCAGTCGTGACGGCAGCCGACCTCACCGGCGCCATCTTATGTGTGTAACGGTTTAGTCTATCAAACCTTACCCTTTTCTCCCCAGTATCACAGCAGTAAGTACGGATCAGTAAACAACCAATGATTCTAAAGCCAGAACAGAAAGATACAGTTGGAAGAAACGATTGCGTTTTTGTGATGCATAGTAAAACTACCCCTCTTCTTCTTCTCTGTGTGTGTGTGTGTGTGTGTGTGTGTGTGTGTGTGTGTGTGTGTGTGTGTGTGTGTGTGTGCGTGTGTATGCCTTAGAAGTCAAATAATACATTAGCCACACTTAAAAAAAACATCTGAATTTCATTTAGAACAGAGATTCTAAGTTGTAAGCAGAACTCTTATGCTCAGCCACAAACATGTTTCCCCACTTTCACAATGCTGAGGTGTCAAATCCACAACCCCCAACAAATGGTTTGTTACACGCGGGTGTGAAGGGCAAGCTTTACTTACACAGCCGCACACACAGTAGATTTTTAAAGTTTTTGGGTACAGTGGTTTAGCCACAGATGTAACTTCTACTTTTGATAAAGATCACTCCACCTGCATATGTCTTAAGAAATTAAGCATCTTTATTAAGCTCTTATTTATAAATGTCTACACAATAATAGACACCGAGTGCTCTGTGACATTATAGTCTTCTACTTCTGCTTCCATTGGTTTGCATTTTAAACTCCCAACCTTTCAGGGTAGCGGTCATGGCCAATTAAGGGCTCTGTTGGCTCTTGGGTGACGGTTTCCTCGTGGCTGCGTGCAGCAGGGCTAGGGGAGGGCCTGTGCTGACGGACGTGGGTTACTGACCTGGTAGCCTGGCTGCCCCTGGGTGGGTCCGGGACGGGCATGAGGTTCTGGGGGCGCTCCGTCTCTGGGCTGGGGCCCTGGCTGGGCCTCAGGGGCTTGGGTCCTGGTTGGTGTGTTGCTGGGGTTGTGGGCGGGTGGGTGTATGGGGGCCCGGTCCTGGCGCAGGGTGCCGCCGGTGCATCGAGCCACCTGGGGGGCTCTTCAACTGGTGGGGGAGGTTGTCACATCTTGCAGGAGCTTTCCTCTCTTCAGGAACTCTCTCTGCAGGAGGGGGAGATACAGGAGAGGTGGAGGAAGATCTCAGCCTGGGCGTCTATTGTCTTGTGTAGTCTCGAAGACGAGTGGATGATGGGGTGGGTGCAGTTTTCTCTGTGGTGGGGTCGGGTGGACTGTCCCGGGCTCTGTGGGGCCGGGTGGCGCTGCTGCACTAGGCCCCGGTCCGGATGGGCCTGGGCCCCCCTTTCCCTGGCGGGTTGCAGAGTATGGGGGTGCCTACTGGGGTCAGCGGGGGAGCTGGCCCCAGGGAGGGGTCACTGCCCCTCCTTCCTTCCCTCCCCATCTCCAGCTGCCTCCCTCTTCCCGCTCCACCACAATCACCCACACATGCAGGGCCTTGGGGTAGGGGTGTGTCACCAGGGTGCAGAGGAGGCATCCCCCCCCCCTCTGTCCCCTTCTGGCTACCTCTGCCTCAATTTTATCCCACACCTTAGACATTCACATTACTCACACTCTCATTACACATACATATAGGATCTTGGGGGTGGGCACGCCACACAGAATCCAAATTACCATCAGGGTGTACACCTCACCCCTGGCGTCGTTGCCCACCTCTCAATTTTAAATACACGTAGACATTGAGGGCTAGCAGGAGGGGCTATGCACGTACCTGCTGCTCTGGCAGGTAGCTCCATGCCCTCCTGGGTTTTAAATGCACCTTAGAACACACCTGATTGGCTACCTCCCTGGACTTTTTTTTAGGGGGAGGTAACAATGTTTAAAACAATAACAATAATAATATTTATATTTATAACAAGGTGCAATAATAATTAATGTGCAATAATAACAGTGTGCAATACACATAACACTTATTCTTCTTTTTTATTTCTAAGTTAATATACTGTGTTGTGTTGTTTGTGTTGCGTTGTGATGTGTCATATCGTGTCGTGTTGTGTTATATGTAGTGCCGACGTAGGACAGTTTTTCCAATTTCATTGTACTACTGTACTATGTATGACTGTGCAATGACAATAAAGAATTATCTTATCTTATCTTACATACATCAACACCACATATGAGCGGGTGGAGGGAGGTTTGGAGTCTTCACACACTCCCGTTCTCTGCGGCCTGCTGGAGCGGGGGGGCTAGGAGGAGTTGGCCGTCCGACTGGGGTCTGGAATGTGGGGCCTCCCTGCTGCTGCGGAGTCGGGGCGGTCTGCTTCTCCCCACCGCAGGGAAAAGGGTAACACCACCTGGGTCTGGGTGCAGTTTCCCCCTCCAGGGGCAAGGGTACCCAGACCCGGTTCTTAGAGTACGCTTGGGGAGAGTGATTGTATGTACAGCGTCTCTTTATGTTTGTCTCCACGTTGGTTGAGTGTGGAATAATTGTTTATGAGAGCATGAGGGTGGGAATGGATGTTTGTATCTGTGTGTGCCTGTATGTCTGTGTCTATATGTCAGGTTGGGTATCAGACGCCACCTCTCTGGGGAAATCTCAGGCCCTCCAAGGTTTGGAGGCCTATCTCCCCCCACCACTTCCCCTGCCGGTGGCGGACGCCCTCAGACATCGGTGCGTTGGTGGTTCTCTGTGTCCGGGGGTGGGCGCCCAGGTACACACCGGCTCACTCCTTGGCGGCTGCTTATCGGGGCCTGGAGCCTGGGGCTCGCCGGGCCACTGGGAGGCGGGTGCCCTCGGCCTCTCGGCCCGGGGCTCGGTCACTCAGGCACAGCTGGCTGCCGGCGGAGCTCACGGGCACGTCACTGCAACCCCCCCTGGCTTCTGCTCCGCGGCTGCTGAGTGACCCCTCATCTGGGACTCTCCTCAGCTCCTTCTGGGATAGTGACGCAGCTGCCCCTCTGTTGGTCTTCCTTGGTCTCTTGTGTTCTGGGGGCCTCTGGACGTCTGGAGTTTTGATCTCCTCCATACCTGCGTCATGCCCTGGAGGACGGGGCAGTGGCCCCCCACACCCTCTAGCAGATCATTACATGAAGGAACCTTCTAAAAAAAAAACAAGCGCGTCCATGCTCACAGGTGTACACACAGGTGATCACACACAAACTACACCCTTTTTGGCTCTTACCTCAAAGCACACTGTGCGCTGTCGATCTTACGTGCTGCACAATAATGTTTAATATTTAGTATTTACTGTCATATTCCCATAGATCATTGTGATGTTGTTTATTACTCTCGTTTTCTTCTGCTTGCTTTCTTCTTTCTTTCTCAACAGGTGATCCAGGTGATCGATATATGTATTTTTTTTGTCTGCTTATTCTGTTGGTTTTGGTTTTTGCCCTTTTTCCCGTCCCTCTTCCCCGCTGTTTTTTTTCCTCTTTCTTTCTCCCTTTCCTTCCCCAGTCAAGTCTGTCCCGTATTCAGCAAGTGAAAATAAAATAAACAATAAAGGTGAATCAAATGGACCATTACGGCAAGGCTGGGATGGTCCATTTGGTAAAGTAAATCCGTTGGGCATCTTTCTTCACCTTTAGACAATAATTCTGATGGCAAAAGAACCAAACGGGACAGGCAAAAAAAAAAAAAAAAAAAAAGTAGAAGTTACATCTGTGGCTAAACCATTGTACCCAAAAACTTTAAAAATCTACTGTATGTGAGGCTGTGTAAGTAAAGCTTGTCCTTCTCACCCACGTGTAACAAACCATCTGTTGGGGGGGTTGTGGATTTGTCACCTTAGCATTGCGAAAGTGGGGAAACATGCTTCTGGCTGAGCATAAGAGTTCTGCTTACAACTTAGAATCTCTGTTCTAAATGAAATTCAAATGGTTTTTTTAAGTGTTGCTAATGTATTATTTGACTTCTAAGGCACACACACGCACACACACACACACACACACACACACACACACACACACAAGAACAACAACACAGAGAAGAAGAAGAGCGGTAGTTTTACTATGCATCATAAAAACGCAATCGTTTCTTCCAACTGTATCTTTCTGTTCTGGCTTTAGAATCATTGGTTGTTTACTGATCCGTACTTACTGCTGTGATACTGGGGAGAAAAGGGTAAGGTTTGATAGACTAAACCGTTACACACAAAACTTCAAAAATCTAAAGCGTGTGTGAGACTGCTAGCTGTGTGGTTCAGCAATAAACTTATCTACAAATGTGTTAGTAAAGAGTGACTTGTACTTCTGTCCCATTAAGCAACGGTTTAACAAATTTCACTGCAAACTATAAAGGAATTTATTCAAACATTTGAAGACCGCTCACAAAGTGACATACGATCAAACAATGAAGGAGCAGCAACTTTAGTTGACATACCTCAATGTCAGTTTGATGCAATTGCGCATTGTGTGGCTACACAGCTTGCCTTGATGTTTGGTTATTTGTATGCATAAATATTATGCAGTATTTTGAAGTTCACTAAACATTAATGTTTACATTTTTCATTTATTTTTTATATTGCAAACTTTTGCACTGTTATCGGTATTTGCACACTATTTTATATTATTTTTGACAATCTTTAAAGCCATTATTCAATACATTGTTATTGTTAAATAAATATCGTCAAATAATCGAGATCTCAATTTCAGTGAAAATAATCGTGATTATCATTTTTGCCATAATCGAGCAGCCCTAAGTCTAACATTAAACTTACCTTACATAATGTAAGGCTGAAGTTCATTGATAATTTTAATCAAAAACTTGTTGTTGAAATATTTTTACTGAACATGCAAACATCTGCTGATGAAAATGTATTGATTTATTGATCTGTTATGAAGCTATTGCTATTTCTAATGTGTTTATCACTTTTTGATGTTTTATTAATTAAACAATACATGTATTAATTGTTGTGTTATCTTTAGATATAGTATTTATATATATATATATTTATTTATTTATAGTATAGTAAAAATGTTATTACTGTTTAAATGACTAATATGTGACATGTATTAGTAGTGATGTGGTGCCTTTTTGTCTTTTGGTATACTGCTAAATGGCAATAAACCATTAATATATGTCTATGCTGTGCTCGTATTTATTTTACCCTACTTAAATTCAATTTATGATACGTTTTATTTTGAAAGATTTAAAATGGTTCTTTAAAGAACCATTTCAAAAAAGGTTCTTTAAAATGGTTTTATAAAGAACCATTTGAAGGACCTTTTGAAAAATGGTTCTTTAAAGAACCATTTTTAAAAAGGTTCTTTGAAAAACCATTAAAGGTGCCCCAAAGAACCATTTCTTGATGGTTCTTTGGGGCACCTTTAAAGGTTCTTCAATGAACCACTGAAAGAAATGGTTCTTCAAAGAACCATTGTTTGAAAGGTTCTTTGTGGTACCAAAAAAGGTTCTTCTATGGCATCAGTCTAAAGAACCACTTTTGGTTCCAGTTGGCACCTTTATTTTTCTGAGTGTACAGCGGCTCTTCTCTGGCCTTCCGTGGCTGTTTGGATTGCTTCCCCCGATCATACAGGCCTTTCTCCTTTCTCCGCCGGATATGGTTTTGCCCGGCCCGTCGGAGCCATCTGCGGGAGGAAACGACGATCGCGCCGCCGGCGCATCACCCCACAGCCGGACGTTGGGACTTCTGAATTGCCGGCTGTGGTGAGTGAGAAGGACTCTTTTTCTGTTTTAGACTGTGGGACAGTTTATCCAGGGGCTTTGTTTTGTGTGGCAGATACTAATGTGAACAGCTTATCGCCTGCCCAGTAGCTTGCCATCACCAGTATGTGAATGTGTGTGTGATTGGGTGGATGACTGGATGTGTAAAGCGCTTTGGGGTCCTTAGGGACCAGTAAAGTGCTATACAAAAACAGGCCATTTACCATTTATTATTTACTTTACTTATGCTTATTTTGTTTGTTGCTGTGGTTTCGCTACTGTGTTTTTCTTTTTGTCTTTTTTTTCATCAGGTGATCAAGCAGTGTTTTAGTGTCTTTTCTCTCTCTATCCCTCTTTTCTGTTTTTCTTTCCCTCTCCTTCTGTTAACTCTCTTCCAACTTCTCTTTTTTCTTCTTTCTTTTTTTTCTGTCCCCTGGTCTTATCCGTTCTTAATATAATAACTCAAAAGTAAGTAAATAAATAATAAAGATTGAAAAAACTATGACAATCACGTGGACCAGTATAGCAAAAGCTGTAATGGTCCTAGTGATAAACCACAGCAGACCAGGAGACATTCTCAAGCTTTTCAGCATGCTATATTGAGGCCAACGGTTGCTGAATACACACATGAACACATCTACAACCAACCACCCAGTACAATATTTAAGTCGGCGGGGCATGATTGCGGACGCCGTGCAGGTGCATCCGCCTTCCCTGCACAGCACCGCAGGCCCCGCCGGCCACAGTCCACCCGAAAAAAAAAAAAAATCTGTTGGGGATTCTTTTGGCCTGCAGATAATAATTCTGATTGCTTCAGTGCTGAACAGGACCGGCCAAAAAACCCAAGAATGCGATTCTGGGGCTCTGTGGTCATTACTTAAGCGTTTTGATAAAAATTATCCTGACAATTGTCATGTGTTCTTTTCTTATTATCATTGAATCGCAAATTTCATTTTTTTTTTTTTCATGAAACGACCATCAACTTTCATTACCATACGTTAATCTCCCTGAAAATATGTTTTTCTTCTTGCTGAACCAAAAAACATCACAGGAGTGAAAGGGTAATGAAGTTCCAACCATTTCTGTTTTTGTTTATTTTATTTTATTTTACATTTTATTATACTCATAAAAAGCATGTGTGCTATTTATGAGTAAATTATTCAGATATCATAATGAATTGAATCAGTGTGCTAGTTACAAGTGGATTCTGAAATTAAGTTAAAAAAATAAAAACTGTAATACTCTTTTTTTTTTCTTTCAGCAAAGATACAGTATTTGTTGCCGTAATTTCAGTTGGTTAGGTGTTTTTAAATTTAAACCACTATAAAAGGCTTTTTTCTTTTCTTTAGCCAAAACATATTGCTTGTGTAATGCTGTAGTCTTTCACACCTTACCCTTTTCTCCCCGGTACCACACAGGGTGATTCCCAAAGTATGAGTAAAAAAACAATGACTGTATAGTCAGAACACAAAGATTCTGTCACGGTAAACTGAGGACTCAAGTGTAGGACTCAGATGCGAAAAATCACAAAAAATCCTCACAGGGAAACAGGGACAGGTCTGGGAAGTCTATGTACAAAGAGAATAGAAATTAGAACTAAGGCAAAAATCCACAAGAGCTATGAACAGTCTTAGAGCCATGGCTACACTGACGCGAGTCAAACAATGATCCAGCGATGAGTAGCCTCTCTTGTTCAGTTTAGGTAGTGGCAGAAACGGGGATAATGCGGCGCAGGTGTTCACTCTTCCACAGGTCCATGGGCCAAAGGCAGGAATCCATAATAAGTTGCGCCCTGGCAAGAAAAAAAGGGAGCGAGAGAAAGGCAATAGCACAGCCTAGTCCAGGGGTGTCCAAAGTCCGGCCCGCGACAAAGAATTCAAGGGGACGTGTGTCTGTTTGATCTGCACTGAAACTGTGGCAGTTATGAAAGAGTATAATGTACGACGTCATTATGAAACCAAACATCAGGCCTATGCATCCTACACTGGTGCTGAGCGAGAGCAGAAATTAAAGCAAATGGTAGCTGTCAGCAACAGTATTTTTTCGTGCTCAAATTGTCCAGGAAAAGGCTACAATAGCAGCTATGAGGTCGCCCAACTCATCGCAAGACATGGCAAGCCTTTTTCAGATGGAGACCTCATAAAACACGGCCTCGTTAAAGTCACCGAAATAATGTGCCCGGAAAAAGTGCAGGACTTCAACAACGTCAGCATGTCCAGAAATACAGTTGTGCGACGCATTGAAGACTCGCCAGCCAACATTAAACTGCAACTGTCTGATAAAGCTGTGCTTTTGATTTTTACTCCAGCGCATGCGATGAGAGCACCGATGCCACAGACACCGCACAGCTCCTAATTGTTTTTGCGGGGAGTGGACGAGAGCACGAGCGCTTTAGGTGAGTAAAAATATATTCCACAGTACCGGTGTGTTAATAAGCATGCATGTGCAGGTACACATGCTTCAAATATCAATAATGCGCATCAATTCTGTCACTACCCTGCTTTTGCGCACCACTTTCTTATATGCGTTTTTCTTGTTAACACACAGAGTACACACCGCTGTGCACGCACGCACACGCAAAGTCAGCTGATCTCATCTGATGCAGATCTGCTCCTTGATCAAGTGACATTTGTCCGGATTTTTGGCACGAGTGGCGTACGATCAGCACCGCGGCTGGATGGCCCGATTTACATACCCAGCGCAGCTGATACTCACCAGAATAATTCACTAAAATTATATGCACTCCTGTTATTAAGTCCAGTTCAGTCTGTTAATGCTGATAATCGTTTCAAACGAACGTTAAAAGGTGTGTTGCTAAGCTTAAGAACTTAAATAACAAGCTTGAAATGTACCCGTCCCATTTTCCCCTTTATTTTTTTTTCTCTGTACTGTAAATCTTCTGTCTAAGAAGAAATCTGAGACTGCTGTTCTGAGAATGAGCTACCAAAGCTTTTTCTGAATAAATCAATAAAGATCCATTTATGGAAAGCTGTGATGAAGGCAGTGTTGTCTTTAATTATATTCAACAATATAACACATTTGACCACTTTTAAATGATTTTTCTAACTTTAATACACTACAGTTAAGGTTATATACCTAATTTCTAGTAAGTGGCCCAGCCCCTCCTATATTTTTATGTATGTGGCCCTCAGTGAAAAATGTTTGGACACCCCTGGCCTAGTCACTGCCGATAAACTTCAGGCTTGTCCGCTAGGCCGTAATAGACACACTTGGAAGATCGTAGATTAAGAATTGTTTTTATGGTATGTTGTAAACGATCCCCTCTTCTACTCTGCCTTGCTGTGCGGACCTTAGAAGTCAAATTACACATTAGCCATAGCAAAAAAAAATTGAATTTAATTAATATCTGAGATTCTAAGTTGTGACTAGAAATCTTATGCTCACCAGGAGCATGTTACCTGTTACCCCACTTTAGCAACCTTCAGGTGTCAAATCCATGACCCTAACAGATGGTTTATTACATATGGGCCAGAACTGAAAGTCACCCTTTACTGACATATTGTAAATAATTTTATTGCTGGACAGCACAGCTAACAGCATCATGCATTCTAAGATTAGAAACCCTTAGAAATAACTGTGTGTTAAGGTACGTTTGCAGATGCGGAAATGGAAACAAGCTCCTAAAATTTTCCAATTGCATGGCGCTGAGGCCAGAGCTAGATTGGCATTGCTGAAGAGAGAATTGCCAGGTGGTTGTAGCCAGGCATAATGCGGTATAGGATCAGTGAATTCTGCTTGTATACGAGCGAATAGCGATGATGACGGGATCATGCCGTGAAGGATCGAAATAACTGAAAGCAGGTGATGGCATGAACATGACAAGACTTTGATGCGACTGCAGAAAGGCATCTGCAAAGGAGAATGACAGATGCAAACTTAAAATTGAAAATTAAAAGTATGCGGTATAAATGCTAATTGTCCTGAAGAAGGCTGAGAGAACGTGATTGTGTCATCACTGGTCTAGTCCAAACAGCTTGACAGCGTGGGAAAGTGGGAATGATAAAGCTTAGATTTTCCCAGCAGCACCTGGGAGCAGATACATGCGTGACCATAGATCTGAACATGAACTTGTGCATATGCTTCAACATGTTTCTCCAAAAGTTGATTCTGTTCATCTGGGTGTAGCGTTTTCAGAGGGAGAAACGTTTCGTCACTCATCCAAGTGACTTCTTCAGTCTCAGCTGACTGCAGGTTTCCCCAATCTTAAAACAGTACATTTGCAAAATGACTGAAACTAGCACCACTGAAGGAACAATGGGTTGGGAGGTCAGTTCCTTCATCATAATTATGCAAATTCTCATGACCATTGCTCAACAACCACTGATCAAAGCCCACTGATCAAAGACCATGAGTACCATTCATAGAGAGATGGGAAATGGCTGCAATCACAGCATTGTATGATGGCGAAAGATGTACCCTTAGGGCCCCTCCTCGATTCAGAGATGGTCTTTCCCTTTTCACGTAAATGGCCTCCTTGACTCCGTGCTCAAACCAGTGTTCCTCCCTGTCCAGGATGTGTACATCCTCATCACTGAAAGAGTGTCCACTGGCCTGTAGGTGTAAATAGACTGCAGTCCTGGCCTCTCTGGGGAATTTGATGTGTTAATATTGATTTAATGTGATCCGTGAAATGTGGTACGTCCTGAGATTTGATACAATCATCCAGCGATGAGAAGGTCTGCGTCCCGGCTTTAAATGGCAAACACATAATGGCAGCATAATGGCGGACAGGTGTGTTTCGGCCAAGGGCGGGAGCCCGCAGTGAGCTCCGCCCAGAAACATACCTATGGGTGATTTCATTGTCTTGTAAGAAATTTAAAATTTCCATTTTGAAAAAGCAATTTGATAGTGCTGTAAATTAGATAAGAAGGGGTTGGGTGGCAAAGTGAAATGCAGAAGAATCCAATTGATCTGCCTTTCCAGCTGCTGTGTCATTGGCTCCCTGTCTGTACCTGGAGAAAACTTTATAGTCCATTTTACTCAGCCCAGGACGGCAGTGTCATGGAGATGTAAAAATGTTAGATAAAAAGGCTGTTAGAAAATGTACGAGGACCATAAAGTAATTCTGTATACCATTAAAAGGGCAATGTTTAATCGGTGAGTATTGTCCTCCTACAGTAACTTCCCGTGTCCTGGGGTGCCGGTACTGATGGCCTTGGTCTTTACAGTTACAACTGTGGACTGCCAATTGAATCGCGCTGACTGCTTTTTTTTTTAGTACAAGGAATGACCAGGTGTGAATGCCAATGACATGCATTTGTGTTAATCAAAACAACTTAACAGTTATTATTTTTTTTTAAATAAAGCAGTAATGAGACACAACACACACTCAAATTACATTAAAATAAGCCCCTACCTTACATTTGTTTAAGCTATCTTAACCACAGAAAAGTTTTAGAGCATCACTTTCTTTCCTATATTCCACTTATATTTAACTTCCCCAGTCCTTCCCCAGTTTTGGTGAACCTGGAACAATTTTTAGTTTTGATTACTAGTCGGAGCAAAACATGGTCAACATGAACAGGGCTACTGTCCTCAGACTTGGGAAAACTGCCCAAGGGACCATTTGGAGTCAGAAGGTGGAAGGGTAAGTTCTTGCAAACTGCTCTTTCAGGGCCATATCTGCTTGGAAATCAACCAATTGCATTTGAGGAGACGCAGCATTTTCCCATTTAAAGTGTTCTCCTTTGAGAAAACCCTAACATCTATAATGAGAAATGGGTTCTGAATGAACACAGTGAACTGCTGTTCACAGACAGTCTCAGAGTACAGAAAAACACAAAAACAAAATTCAAACATGGGCTTAGTCAATGTGCAGATTTCATATGCAACAAATCACATGAGCCAATATTTTATTCACAAATGAAACATAAATAGCATAACACATGTTTAAACTGAGAAACTTTATGATTTTCTGCACAAAATAAGTTCATTTCAAATTTGATGCTTTGCTTTAGGTTCACAGCATATCATGGCAATATACACTGCTAAAACCAGTTTTATAGTACGGAAAACTCACTGTTAACACTGAGGTTACCTTGATAAGGCAACATCCTTCTTCATAGTACAGGCCTCAGATTATGTGTTCAGTGTAAAGTGGCACAACCAGGTAAAGGGAGAGTCATGTCAGTGACACAGAAATCTCTGACTACCCCTCAGGTAACCGCAGGATTAACCCCAGGATTTCTGTAATCTATTCACTTTTTACTGGGGTAAATCTCATACTAACATATGCTGACCACCTAATCCATACTGAAGCAGATTCAAGATGTGTCATATGCTACTACACCTAATACTTGTTTCAGGGCAATGGAAAAATACAACAATCATAATCCTAAAAGAGACACACACTATAAGAAAAACCCTGTGAATTGTGCTGTAAAATACTGGCACCAGGGTTATCAGCCCTTTACTGTCAAATTTACAGCCACCATACTGTAGTTCATTTTAGTTTTTACTGTAATATTTTCATAGAGAAATTTATTTTTTGCAGGGCAATACTATAAAAACCTAGTGATGCTTTAAATTTCTAGTCTTTTTTAAAGTAATACTGTAATTTCTATAGTAATGATGCTGTAATGTATATAATTTTATAATATTAGTAATATTTTGAGTTTGTGTATGGTGGTACTGTAATTTTTAAAGTTTAAATTCTACAGTAAGTTCTTTTGCATTATTTGACAGAAACAAATTGCCATCATATCTAGAGATGAGAACTAGTTAACTGTGCAAATGTCCCATATGATTTATAAAAACACACTATTTATTGAAAACTCTTTCATAATTTGGTTCTAAAACCAACTTTGGTATTTCATACACCTATCCATGTATATGCATTAAAAGTAACAAACAAGCTTTCTACGTTAATATAATCATCAACAGTTTTTAACATAAAACTGTTGTCGGAACCATACTGAATTTCACCAGAGAAACACACACACACACACACACACACACACACACACACACACACACACACACACATTTATGAAGAGAGAGAGAGTATGCATAGTATGCAAACGGCTACCAAACAGCCATCATAATTCGTCATACAATGAGAACAGGACAAATCAACAATTGACAATGACTAATTAATATTAAAATCTGTAACATAATGTATTGTTTGGAATGACCTGCCATTATCCAATGACACATCCGCTTACCTGTATCTTTTGCTCGTTTCTCCTCCTCTTCTTTTCTCTTTTTTCTAAACTGAGCACCTGATGGCTTTGAACTTTTCTTGTCCATCTTCCATTGGTTTTAATTTTGCGCTCCAGTATGAACACCCATCCCCCAACTCGAGGATCACCACAACATAACCTAATAGACCTACACCGTAGTTCACAGATTCACTTTATAGGGCAGGAGTCGGCAACCCGCGGCTCCGGAGCCCCATGCGGCTCTTTAGTCCTTATTTTGCGGCTCCGGGTGGTTTGGGAAAATAGAAGAAGTATTTCGCTGAAGTGCATTTTATTTGTGTTTAGTTCTTTTTTTAAACTTGTAGTTCTAAATTGGAAGATTATTGTGATTTTGAAATATAAAAATAAAATTATATCTTATTATTTTTTTCTCTCAAAATAAGCGTCACACTGGCAGAAGCCGGTGTACCCGCCGAAACGCCGTGCATTTATCGAGACTTTCAACCCCAGATAGGCCGATTATGGATCTTCGGATCCACATTATGTCGGCAGCTGTTCTCCACCGTGAACTATGTTAAAAACAAACACCGCTCCCGCCTCACAGATGACAGCTTACAGTCCTGCGTAAAGATGAAAGCCCCGATTTGCAGATGTTGTGCGCAGAAGTTCGGGACCAGAAGTCTCATTGTAGACATATCACGGCAGACCCGACGATGTTTTACATGGACATGCTTTTCAGCATCTCTTTATTGACCACTTTTCACACACGGTTGCTGTACGCATAAAGCCGGCTGTAGCTTTTCAGCTCACAGCCCGACAACTAAACAGCAGAGACTTTAAGGCGGGGAGGCGCGATTGCGGGTGCCGCTCAGGTGCGTCCGACTCCCATGCAGCGGCACTGCAGACCACGCCTCGCCACACACATTAACAAGGTCAAATAGATATTTAGGCAGAATTTTGCAAATATCTATTTTTTTTTAATTTTTTTTTTTTTTTAGCGGCATAGTGCTTTTTTTCCAATTACTTTTTAGGTAAAAAGGGTGGCGGCTCACAACAGTTTTTGTTTGCTACATGGATCATTTTAGTTCAGCTGGGTGTCTTTCCTTTTGTTATATTTCTTTAAGAGTTCAAAATGTGTTAATTACATAAATAAAATGTAATTCTCTCTGTAGCACTTCATGGATTACATAAGCAACACACCTTAGTTGCTCTGTGGATTCTTTTAAAAAGCAGTTAAAACCTTTTCTGTTCAAACAAGCCTTTTGTTGATCTACGTATTTTATATTCTTTACATTATTTACATTTGATCTTTTACATTGTGTATAATGTCTATTGATTGTATTGTTTATTTTAATATTTGTGTACAGCGCTTTGTGACTGCCTGTCTGTGAAAAGCGCTTAATAAATAAACTTTACTTACTTACTTTAGTTGTGCACACAAAGCACAAAGGTAAAAAACAATATATACAGTGTTATCTTCATTTTAGATTTCAAAAAGTATTTGCGGCTCCCAGTTTTTTCTTTTGCGTGGAAACCAGGTCCAAGTGGCTCTTTGGGTGTTAAAGGTTGCTGACCCCTGGTGTGTATTTCTGGGATTTTGCACAACCCAGGATTCAAATCATGAATACATGATGAGCTTGGATTTACAACATTATGAATGAAATGTGCTCTATTTGGAAGCAGCAGGCCCCCCTCCCCTTTCGATGGGTTGTGTGTGAGACTTTAAATCATCAAACTGTAAATTATAAATTTAAAATTGTTATTGATCCCTTTACCCCTAGTCCTAAAGTGTATATTTATTTTCTTACTCTTGTTTGTTTACTTGCACTGCTGTAACTGGAGCCTCGTCGTCTCGTCTCTCTATATACTGGACTGTATGTAGCGGAGATGACAATAAAGTTTACTTTGACTTCAGCAGCGAGCAGGCGTACCGAGGGCTCTCGCGCTCACTTTTCGCGTATAGAATTTCGAAAAAACATCGGTGCAAATTATAAGTCTGTATCATAATGTCTGGTTTTTTCGTGTTTGTTGATTTGTTTTTATTTTGTTTTATTTTGCGAGTTGGTTAGATGCTGCTCCAGCCAGCCAGTGAATCCCTCGCCGCCCCGCCCTCTCCTCCCTGTGCCGCAAGTAGCAGGCGCACCTCGCAAACGGAGGGCGCCCTTACTCCCAGCAAATGGGCGATAGAAAACCGATCGGTGGCTATGCCCGTGATGCCCTGGGCAACCGCCCGTGTCGCCCGTATCATAAACCGCTACTGATGGGATGGACTACTTGTTTTTAGTCGGTGATCTGAAAAGTAAATTTGTTGGATTTGTTTTTTTTTTTAACTTGGTAAATGAAGAATAAAGCGTTATAAGAGTATTACTATTTCTAATTGTGGAATGGAAGACCTTTCTGTTTTTTGCATGCAAAAAGGAACCTTGATGGATTTGTTTTTTTTTTTAACTTGGTAAAACACAGTGTGACTCTTTTGACTTGTTTTAACACCGAGTCCTTTTTTGTCAAGTAGCATGTCCTTCGGTTGTTTATTTCAGGCACGTGCAGAGGGGGGGCGGAAGGGGCTTGAGCACCCGCCTCTTTCCTGATGGGTGCCCATGGGTTGAGGCAATTTTTAAAAAAAATTTTAATTATTTTTTTTTTAAATGTGTGTGTGCGTGTGGAGTCCTGTCTGTGCCCCTCAACAATAATATTTAACTATTAATCACATTTTTGCTAAATAAAAGGATCTGGTTGCATCAGTCACATGATCACCATTAACCAATGATCGCCCTTGACGGCAGAACGCCCTGGTTACGAGCCGGGAACGAGCTCACAAAGAGCACGCGCATTTTTTGCGGTCCGGAGCTGTAGGAGAAACACAAATTAACTCAGAGACACAGACTGATGCGACAAAACCAGTAAGTAGGTGTACAGCGCACACTGTAGTCTAAAGCACACAGGAGTATTGGCTTATTACGTACACTTTGGTAAGCTGTCTTGTAGCAACTGACGAACTGAAACAAATGAGCGTGCTGTGTGTGCAACAGCGCGACAAACTTTACCTGTCCTTTTATTAACTGGACAAGTAGTGCTGGTCATAGCTGCTGGCTCACTGGGTAATGGTGTCATGGGTCTGTAGCTCTGTCCACCGTTTTAGGGAACATATTTAGTTTTAAAGTAAGTTACAGGGCTTTTCCTGCCTTTCTGGAGGGCTTATATTTCACTTAAAACGATCTAATATGCATGTCCGCATAATAATGGATTATTATAATTATAATATTTTAAAAAACACGCTGTATTTTAAAGAACATACATTAAGAAACAGATTATATTAGATTTATATTTTAAATAAGACAAAATGCTGATTTTACAGCAGCAAAATTATTGTATCTCTACAGTTTAAAAATGTAATAAGCTTTCTCCCTGCACAGAGTGGTGAAACAAATGGAATCATCATAAATACATTATTATAAATTTATTACTTTTTTCCCCTCATTGCTTTATTATTGTAGCTCTAGTAATAAATAATAAGGGAAGGATTCTGGATCAGCACCATGATGGAAACTTGTGCCCACAATATATACAGTATTCTGAAGAAGGTCTAAAATGTCACTGTGTGTGCATGCATGTGTGTGTTTTATGTATATGGATTTTTGAATTATTACTCATAATATAACATTGTCCAGACATGGCTGGTAAGGACATGAGGAGGAAACAGTAGGAGCTGTGTGAGGTTACTAAAGGCAATGGATCCCTCAGCAGCTGGATTACAAAGAGCACAGGTAACATTAACACATGTACCAGTTGTTGGAGAGGTATTCCAGTATAAAAATAATAATAAGCACAACTGAAATGTTTTGCTTCTATAACATTTTTCTGTCATCATTTTAATATAGATTAAGTGTAAGAGTTGTTAAGTGTGGATAATTAAATAATAGTTTATTGCAATAGCAGGTTGTGCCTTGTTCTCAGATGGACAGCAAGTGGAGAGTGATAGATGAGATGAGGGGATGGAAGGAGGAAGAGAGGCAAAGAGTGATTCACAGGCAGGGTCTAGTTTATTTCTCAGTTTTTTGTTGCCTTATGGTTCCAAGCGCTGTCACCAATCTTTGCATTTTGTTATTATCTCATGACACTTGTTTAATCAGCTACCATCTCTCCTATGGACTTTTTAATGTCTACAGTCTCAGATCAACACAGCGCTGCCCTCCAGCACTATCAGCAGCAGGAGCAGCAGCAACCCCTCAACAGCAACATTGTACCCATCAGGTAAAACATAGGCTACGTTTGCTTTGCCTCACAATAGTGATATAGTATGATGCGATTCCATATTAGATTCTTGATGAATGTGTGTTGTTGTTATTCAGCCTGGTTCAATGTGCCCCTTTTTAGCTTTGAGCACCCGCCCCTTTAAACGTCTCTGCACGGCCCTGGTTTATTTCACCTGTTTTGCTTTCCGAGCCTTTATTGCTCTTTCTTTCCTCTTGGAAGCTATATATTTCTTTAATCATATGTAGTCTTTCTGTCTGAGAAAACGCCTTCGAAACCCTCTCGTCAAAAACATTTGTTTTTTTCCCAGAGAAGTCGGACAACTACGGATGTGTTGGTGTATCCTCAACTGCCCCTCTCCCAGCTGTCACGTTTGCTCGTCCATGTAACCTGAGTATTTTGGAAATCTAAATGTTTAGAGACAAATACGATGTATTTACTTCAATTTCATGTTTAAAACATAGATGTGTAATTAACAGGCGATGTATTATTTAATTCTGTTTTATCAAGCGTGGCAAGTATTTCAGTTTTCAGTGCGAATTTATACAAACAGGAATTACTTTTTGTTTTTATTTTATAGATGCAGGATCAAATGATTTAATGATGCTTTATCCAAACACTATAGAGAATTAAACCTTATAGCAAGACCTACTTCCTACTAGGGATCTTTGCTCGTTTCATGTCCTTGGTTAATGAAACTGAATATTTTATGGATCTAAATGTTTAGAGACAATAGGTACTGACCTGTGTGTCTCTTTAAATTGTTCATTTTTAATTCTAGGCTATGTTATTTATCTCCCACTGAGACTGCTTGTCATATGCTATGTAAATAACCCTAAGTGCCTTTATTTAGTTCCTTGCACCTTATTTTGACACTCATCGTTGTTTTCTACTACTAACTTCCTGTTTGGGTGTAGAAGCTTTTATTTTGATGGGACGATTTCCTGTAAGACTGTTTTTGGCGCAGTTTTCAGCAGCAGTCGCGGGAATTTGAAATGTCATGGTGTAACGGAGTCTATGGAGATTTCTTTTGTTATTAGCAGCCCCCTTGATAGAGGCACAAGGTATGGCAATGACATAAATAAGGACATGTTTAGATGTTTTTGTGACAGAGGCTACATTTGTTAAATGTTACGTTGAACGTACTTTATGTTATAATGTTTACGATTGTAAGAGTGTGGTTTTTTTGCTTACACGCTGTTTCTATGTATACATCCCCAGCTCTTACGGTGAGATTGATGGTTTACTGCCATTAAACCTTCAAAACGTCATCAGTAAAGTGTCATCCTTCATTCGGGGGGGTTCGCGACAGTAAGAGCTTACCTCCGGGAGCAGTACGAGCTTGCCTCCGGGAGAAGAGAGAGAGAGCTTCCTGCGATCGGAACGGTAACGGAACGGCGCGGAGCAGCAGGCTACAGCAACGGCCCGGTAACAAGCAATTGCTCTCAAAATGGAAAATATAGAAGGAGATCAGATAAACCAAAAGGAACAACAAAAGGAATTGACATGCGAAGCCGATGAAACAGCTAATGAAACGTTCCCAAGGCGATCAGAACGGCCCAGTGTGCCCACAGAGAAAATGCTCTCATATCAAAGGGATGAACAGAATAAAAGAGAGAAGAAACTGCTAACCATTTATGAACATTGGAAAGGCCAGGTCAGAGCATACAGAGAAGACCTGAAAAGTGATTTATCAGATTCACGGTTAGCAGAAATGGCTGATGATATTGAAAGGGCAGTAAATGACATGATGAAAGCATACAGTGAATATAGAGAGCGTAATGAACCATCCCATGTCATAAGGCGCAAAATGGACTCTTGTGAATCAGTGACAAAGGACATTATGAAAATCATATCTGAGCGTTTGGCAGCTATAGATGAGTATGATGCCGATAGAGAAAGGCAGCGCCTCCATCAGCTCTTAGCTTATGAACATGCTAAGTCCATATTTGGTACTGCATCACAGTCAAGTTACCAATCTGAAGCAAGCATCGCAGCCAAAAGAATCGATGCAGTTGCAGAATTAGCTGCAAAAGAAGCTCAGTATAAAATCACACAAGAGGAAATAAAACAAAAGCAAAAAATAAGAGAAATGGAAGAGAAACACAGGAGGGAATTGGATGCACAAAGGTCTGAACTAGAGCGTTTACAAGCAGAAAAGGAAAGGCAAGCAGCACGTGCAAAATTAGAGATTTATGACAAGGAATTTAAAGTTGATATGGACAGTCAGTTAATGTTCCAGAGCAATGGGATATCTGTTATCAACCAAAGCTTTGCACAACCAGCCTCAGAGCTCTCTACAGGTTCATATCACCCACATGTGGAAAAATATGCATCCATCCCTGTCAATAATCCTCTACAACAACTGCACTCGCAAATTGTCACTCCATCGCCTCCCACAGATGTATTCCAGCTGGCTAAAGCTATTCAAGACAGCATAGCAGTAAGCAGAATTCCAGTGCCAGTGCCCATCGTGTTCAGCGGAGATCCCATCACCTACATCGAATGGAAGGCTTCCTTCATCTCACTGGTGGGCCACAAAGGTATCTCTCCAGCTGAAAAACTGCATTTGTTAAAAGGTATATCACTGGTCCTGCTCTTAAGTGTCTTGAGGGCACGTTCTACCGCAGTGATGAAGAGGCATACAAAGATGCATGGAAAAGACTTGACCAACGCTACGGTCAGCCATTTGTTGTTCAAAAGGCATTCAGAGACAAACTGTCAAAGTGGCCTAAAATCCACTCAAAAGATGCAGAAGGTCTACGGGCCTTTTCTGATTTTCTCACAACCTGTCTGCAAGTGACACCACATGTAAAGGGCTTAGAGATATTAAGTGACTGTGAGGAAAACCAAAAGTTATTGCAAAAGGTTCCAGAATGGCTCGCAACACGTTGGAATCGTCAAGTCACAGTTGCTCTCACGAAAGGCAAAGATTTTCCCTCTTTCAAGGATTTTGCAGAGTTTGTAGCACTTTCGAGGCAGAAATTGCATGTAATCCTGTGACTTCTTCATATGCACTCCATTCATGCAGCTCATCCTTGGAGAAAAGATACACAAGGGAGACCAAACCAAGCAGATCTGTGACTCAAGTCTTTACTACACAAGCCACAGTACAAGGAGAAAAAACTAAGTCAAATGACACAAAGTTAAAGGTGGCCTGCATGTTCTGCAAAGATAAAAGTCATCAGTTGTCAAAGTGCCCAAGCTTCTCAGAAAAGTCACTAGACCACAAACGGACATTTGTGAAGGACAATAAACTGTGCTACGGGTGCTTAAAGGTGGGCCACAATGCCAGAGACTGTCGTCATCGCCACAAATGTGACACTTGCAAAGGACGACACCCACCTGTTTGCACAATGAGAGTCACATGGCAAACGAAAGGCCTCAGAGCTCTACAAACGTCACTTCAACCATGGAAAATGACACCATGGCAGCCACAGCTCTGAATGTGACTAAGGTGGGTCAATCAGGTAGTACCTCCATGATTGTTCCTGTGTGGGTTTCCACTACCCAGAGTCCATCTAAAGAGCAGCTTGTGTACGCTTTATTAGACACACAAAGTGACAACACATTTGTCAGTGAAGAGGTAACTAACCAGTTACAAGCAGTATCCCATCCAGTTAAGCTAAAACTAACCACGATGCTGGGAGTTCACATGACAGTCAAAAGTCAGAGAGTAGCAGGGTTACGTGTGAGAGGTTATAATTCAGATGTTCACATTGACCTTCCACCCTCCTACACAAAGGACTACATCCCATTTAACTATGACAACATACCCACAAATGAAACTGCAAAACAATGGCCCCATCTGTCAGAGATCGTTGATCAGATACCTCCTCTCCTGAGTTGTGATGTTGGACTGCTCATTGGATTTAACTGTCCCAGAACTCTAGCTCCAAAACAGGTTCTACTCGGAAAGGACAATGAGCCATTTGCAATACAGACAGATCTAGGGTGGAGCATCGTTGGTGGCTCTACATCAGAGCCAAATGAAACTGAAGCAAGTCTGTGCCATAGAGTCATGGTAAAGGAAATGCCTGCTGTAACACCAATGGACGTGATCAATGTTCTTGAATCAGATTTCAAGGACACAAAGGCATGTGAAAAAACGGTCTCACAAGAGGATCTCGTTTTTCTGGAAAAACTTAAGGAAGGGATAAAGAAAAATGAACAAGGACACTGCGAGATGCCTCTTCCATTCAAGCAAAGGCCAAACTTACCAGACAACAAAAGGCTTGCAGAGATCA
This sequence comes from Oreochromis aureus, assembly GCF_013358895.1. Lineage (NCBI taxonomy): Eukaryota > Metazoa > Chordata > Actinopteri > Cichliformes > Cichlidae > Oreochromis > Oreochromis aureus. The sequence goes on along the minus strand of NC_052942.1, from coordinate 9,947,393 downwards.
GACTGGAACACTTAAAGAGAAGGTTGAACAAGGATGAGAACTACAAAATGATTATGTTGCATACATGAACGACATAATTGAAAGAGGAGACGTGGAAGAAGTACACAATGAAGGAATACAAGGTGAACAATGGTACATCCCCCATCATGGGATTTACCACCCCAAAAAGCCCACAAAACTGCGTGTCGTATTTGACTGTTCAGCCAAACACAATGGAACTAGTCTCAATGATCACCTCCTCCAAGGGCCAGACTTAATAAACAATCTGACTGGCATTCTCTTGAGATTCCGGCAACATCCTATTGCCTTAATGTGTGATATAGAAAAGATGTTCCACCAGTTCCACGTCAGTGAGAGGGACCGGGACTATCTACGTTTCCTCTGGTGGAAAAACGGTGATACAAGCACACAACCTCAAACATACAGAATGAAGGTGCACCTTTTTGGTGCAGCATCATCTCCAGGCTGTGCAAATTATGGACTGAAGTACTTAGCCAAAGAGCACTGCCACTCACACCCAGCAGGTTCACAGTTCATTGAGAAAGACTTTTACGTCGATGATGGAGTTACGAGCACAAACACAGTGAAAGAAGCAATACAGTTGGCACAAGAAGCCAGAGAAATCTGCAGCAAAGGTAACCTGCGTCTCCACAAGTTTGTTTCTAACAATCACACTGTTCTGCAAAGTATACCTGCATCAGAGTGCGCTGTAAACATTAACATAAGAAACTTGACATTCAAAGACATGCCACAAGAAAGAGCACTAGGCATCCAGTGGAACATTGAAAAGGACTGTTTCAAATTTGACAACACACTGAAGGTCCAGCCAGCCACACGCAGAGGCATTCTTTCCACCGTCGCGTCGATCTACGACCCACTTGGACTTTTAGCGCCATATGTGCTGAATGGAAAGAAAATCTTGCAAGAAATGTGTCAGCATGGTGTCGGGTGGGACGACCCCATACCTAATGCACTCAAGCCAAGGTGGGTGAGTTGGCAAAATGACTTTGTAAATCTAGACAAGCTAAACATACCTCGCTGTTACCTGCCTGCTAACTTTGGTGAAACTAAAGAAATAGAGTTGCACCACTTCTCAGATGCGAGCTCAAGTGGTTATGGACAATGTAGCTATCTGAGGGCAAAAAACGCTAAAGGTGAAATTCACTGCTCTCTGGTAATAGCAAAGGCTCGAGTTTCTCCAACTAAACTGACCACAATCCCCAGACTTGAACTAACAGCAGCTGTAGTTTCAGTCTCAGTCAGCAACATGTTACAGGAAGAACTGTGTTATGGTGCAAAGGAGTATTTCTGGACTGATTCAAAGGTGGTGCTGGGCTACATAAACAATGATGCGCGTCGTTTTCACACCTTTGTAGCTAACAGGGTTCAGAAGATCAGGGAAAGTACAAGCCCTCAGCAATGGTTTTACGTGCCATCAGAACTGAATCCAGCTGACAGTGCTTCGAGAGGTGTAACTGTCAAAGAGTTAAATAAGTCTATCTGGTTCACTGGCCCTGCCTTTTTGTGGAAAAATGAACTGCCCACAGCACAACCTGTCGAGCTGGATCTGACCATAGGAGATCCAGAAGTCAGAAAAGTACAGACAATGTTAACTAAAGTCACAGACACTGTAAGTCTTGCTGAACGTCTAAGCAAGTTCTCCTCCTGGTCCAAAGCAATTAAGGCTGTAGCACATCTCATAAGAAGGGCTAGACACATCAAGTCAAATGCATCAGCTACAGTGAGTGAACAAAAAAATGCTGAACTTGTGATCATTCGAAATGTACAAAGTCAAACGTACGAACAGGAGATAAGACTGCTGAAGAAAGGAGAACGGCTCCCACATCATAACAAACTGTTTAAACTGGACATTTTCATGGATACAGATGGTCTCCTCAAGGTGGGAGGGAGACTCCAGCATGCAACGAGTGACACCTTCAAACACCCGATCGTGATCCCAAAAGAACATTATGCAGCCAAACTCATAATATCTCACTGTCATGACAAAGTAAAACACCAAGGAAAAGGATTCACAATAAATGAAATCAGATCCAGTGGCTACTGGATTCCTGGAATGAGTAAAACAGTTGCCTCATTCATCCGACAATGTGTGATCTGCTGCAGACTCCGCAAAGCTCCAGAGGGTCAGAGGATGAGTGACCTACCTCCACAACGCTTAGAGCCCTCTCCTCCCTTCACACACTGCGGCATGGACTGTTTTGGTCCATTTGTGACAACAGAGGGAAGAAAACAACACAAACGGTATGGACTCCTATTTACTTGCATTGTTCTCGTGCCATTCACATCGAGTTCTTAGAGGACTTGTCTACTGATGCATTTATTAATGCATTAAGATGTTTCATTTCAATCAGAGGTGCAGTTCGATACATCCAATGTGACCAGGGAACGAACTTTGTTGGTGCTCAGAATGAGTTTAAAGCAGCTTTAAATGAGCTAGACACTCAGAGACTAAATACATACCTGTCCAAAAAACAATGTGACTTTGTGATGAACGCACCCCACGCTAGTCACGCAGGGGGAGTGTGGGAACGTCAGATAAAGACTGTCAGAAGTGTGCTGAATACCACTCTGTCACTGGCTCATGACAGACTCAATGATGCTTCATTACGGACCTTATTCTACGAAGCCATGGCTATAGTCAATAGCAGACCCCTGACTATAGATAACTTGAACAGCCCCGACAGCCTAGAACCACTCACGCCCAATCATCTGCTGCACATGAAATCCAACGCACCGTTGCCCCCACCTGGTGCCTTTTCAAATGAGGACCTGTACAGCAGGAAGAGGTGGCGCCGCGTGCAGTTCCTTGCAGAGCAGTTCTGGAGCCGCTGGAGACGAGAATACATTCACAACATCATTTCAAGGCAAAAGTGGCACTCACCAAAGAGGAATCTAAAAGTAGGTGATGTTGTGTTGGAAATGGATGAACTGGCACCCAGAGGGAATGGAGACTTGCAAGAGTTGTAGAGACTGTCAGTGGGAAAGATGGACTTGTGCGAAGGGTAAAGATCTCACTTGGAGAAAAGAGACTCAATAACAAAGGTCAACGCTCTACTAAACTATCAGTTGTGGAGCGTCCAGTACAAAAACTTGTGTTGTTGTTAGAAAGTTGTTAAGGTAACTCCTACATGGGTTATTTTGTTTGGGGAAAATTATTCATGGTGGTTCTTATGTAAACCAATTATTCATAATTTTGGTGGGAGTGTAAATAACCCTAAGTGCCTTTATTTAGTTCCTTGCACCTTATTTTGACACTCATCGTTGTTTTCTACTACTAACTTCCTGTTTGGGTGTAGAAGCTTTTATTTTGATGGGACGATTTCCTGTAAGACTGTTTTTGGCGCAGTTTTCAGCAGCAGTCGCGGGAATTTGAAATGTCATGGTGTAACGGAGTCTATGGAGATTTCTTTTGTTATTAGCAGCCCCCTTGATAGAGGCACAAGGTATGGCAATGACATAAATAAGGACATGTTTAGATGTTTTTGTGACAGAGGCTACATTTGTTAAATGTTACGTTGAACGTACTTTATGTTATAATGTTTACGATTGTAAGAGTGTGGTTTTTTTGCTTACACGCTGTTTCTATGTATACATCCCCAGCTCTTACGGTGAGATTGATGGTTTACTGCCATTAAACCTTCAAAACGTCATCAGTAAAGTGTCATCCTTCATTCGGGGGGGTTCGCGACATGCTATGTATAAAGGTTTTGGACCTTTCTAAAATGGCATAGAGCCGGCTTTAGTGTGATTAATTTATTACAATTTCAATTTCTGGGAAGTTTTCAATTTTCCCACCTGTGGCTTGGTTGTGGATAATTCCAACCGCACTGTTTGATCTGAGTTTTGTGTTGGATCCCTTTCTTCAATTCTAAATTCTCTTGGAGCCATGAAGACCCAAACTAGTTCTTACAAGTTTTGCCTAGCCCCGGGGGTCAGATCCCAGCATGGAAGCTGAGGGTCCAGCCAGCCGGCAAAAAGACCAGTTGATGCCTGGACGCGTTGGAGCCGCACAACCACACAGCACAGACTTTGCTACCCACACAGAGTATTTCTGACAGACAGGTATTGCTTGTGCGAAAGAGAATGGCAAAAATACAGCGTGTTTTCTATTTGAGAAAATGTCCTTAAACTATTTTTGTTCCTACCTACTCAGTTCCCTAGCTACTTCTTTACTATCTGAATAACCTATTTGAACAAGAAAGACACATATTTTTTTTAGAATTAAAGACACATTTTAATTGAAGCAAAGGTGAAAATTTGTAATGAAATTTATTTGACTGTTCATGAAAAATGAAATCAGATGAAGAGTGAAAATCCAAAAGCTGCTCAAATCCTTTCTATCAATGATCTCTCTCTTTCTGTGTGTGTGCTTGCTCGCAGAGGGAGGTCACAACAGGAGCTGAGTTGGCATTCCCATGTAATAAACCATAAAGTCACTTTGGACTGAGGACTGTCCGAGCAGTTGGTGAACATAAAACTACAATCACTCTGAACAAAATTACCTTTTATCTACCATTATGTATATTCAAACACCAGGTTGTAATTGTGACAAGTTTTTCAGTGCATTTCCAGTGAGCTTAACATACCTTGGAATATCAGTCTTCTTTTCAATACTTTATAGATATGAAACAAAAGAATTAATGCACGTTGTGAAACAAAGAAAAAAAAAATCTAAATCTCTGTATCACACTGATTTCTGTAACAAATTGTTGTTTTTATCAGGGGATAACATGACAAATATTAAGATAATAATAAGACATAATAGGACTGCGGGTGTTTTGTAGCAGAGAAACACACTGTGCTGTTGCAATTCTTTCACACATATAACCCCGGCCTGTCAGGAACGCTCTGTGTGGGCAACAAAGCCTGCGCTGTGGGAGTGTGCGGCTCCAATGCACATCCAGGCACCAACTGGTCTTTCCGCCGGATGGCTGCAAAGGATATGAAACAAGGAAAACTGATAATTCTGCAGGGTAGTGCACGCTCTCATTTCAAAAGTTGGCCTGCGTTTTCCCAGAAAGACAGAAAGTCCCCGCTGTTAAAACAAGTCAAAAGAGTCACACTGTGTTTTACCAAGTTAAAAAAGCGAATCCAACAAATTTAACACGCAAAAACCTAATTGAAGCACATCCAATAGGGGCTACGTGAAGGGGCAAAGCAGTCAGTACGGGAAAGTAGTGCACATGCATGTATGCTTGCTTGAATGTGCATGTATGCGTGTACGTACAGGAACGAGCAGAGCTGTCAGTAATATACTACTTCTCTCTCCCGAAGGCAAAATGCTGATTTATACTGAAAGCTTGCCTAACAGTATAAGCTACAATGAAGCCTACCTTAACCTTGCTATCAAATGACAACCAGTGATATATGTTTAGCCTTACTTTATAAAAAAGGATAAAACAAGTACAGATAAACCAAATAAGTCACTTACCATCGCTGGAAATCCTTTTACTCATTGCTGAAAATCTTCCCTACTGTTAGAAATCCCATAATGCATCTGTAAACTTTAAATTTACAGTATATGCTGTATATTTGATTTAACCATTAACTAAACTTTCACGAACTCCCAGAATCCTTTGCTGTTGACAGATTAATGGATTTTTGAACTACAGCCTGCTTACTGTAAATGTATGCTGTAGTTTTTACAGGGATGTTTTGCACTGTAGGTGCACATATAGAGCCTTTACATGTTTTAATAAAACCTTTTCTTTGTGTTTGAAAAGTCTGTATAATAAATATACAAACTGTTAGATATAAATGTATTCATTTTTTCCTGTTCCCTTACAATTTAAAGAATTTAAGGGAATAAGAATTACAATCTAGCCTCCTTTTTCTTTATGATAGAGCTGTGACACCAGTCTGTTAACTTACAAAGTCAGCATTGTGCATTTTAGTCAGCATGGCTGACAACAATGTTATGGGTTAGCATCCACCAGCTGAGGGAGCTGGAACCTTTCTATGAGGAGTTTGCATGTTCTTCCCATGTCTTTGTGTATTTTTAGCGTCCTCCTACAGTCCAAAAACTAGAATGTTACATTTAAGATATATCAACGGCAATAAAGACTACAAAAAAAACAAACAAACAATCAAATTGCAGGTCATACACTAGTCCTTAGAGCTTATTAAAGAGTAAAATATAACAACATATGTACTTGTATAAATACAGGTAAAGTACACATTGCTACTCAAATTAAATATTAATAAATGAATAAAATAACTGCTGGTACAAATCCACCCCAAACCCAACAGTTTAAACAAATGTTGTAGTCATAACCAAAACTATGCAAGCAAAATAACTGGGAGGCAACAATGAAGACATTTTTTTGTACCAGTACATACATTATTTAAGACTCAAATCTTTTATTCCTTATCGTTTACTTGCATGTCTATGTTTTAAGTGATGTCTATGGAATTACACAAGTGTATTTTTGTCCGTGCTTCTAAAGTACACCCATTCATTTGACTGCATAGTAATGTCTATAAAACATGGACACACAAACAAAAACATCTTTCTCCATTATTTAGCAGTTCAAGATAATTTGAATCAGATTAAAGCATGCCATTTTTGCTGTCCGTCTGCACTCTACATGGTTGTCTTATTCTTATTCCTGATTTCCTTTCTCCCTTGTGTTCTTGTGTCAGGTCTGGCTCCTCTTCTGCATTTATGTTATACCTCCAATCTCTAGTTGTGATAGCAGTTGCTTTTATTGCGGTTGCTGTTGAAATTAAACTCAAAAAAATGTGGTTAATCACAGTTAATTAATGATTTAATTGCTTTTTTCCCTTTGACAAGTGAAATTATCATGTATAACAACATTTTGTATTTACTTCAGTTAACTTTGACTAATATTGACATATGTATATACCTTTAAGACGTTATCGCATGATGAATAAAGATCTGACATTTCCGCATTAATATTTTCAATTTTGACAGGATCCCAACACCACTGGCTAAAATGCAGCACCAAATCATAACAGAGTCTCCACGATATTTAACTGAAGGTTGTAGACAGCTTTGTACATCTCTCCTGATCTCCTCCTTACATATTGATGACAATTTCAACTAAAAATGTGATTCATCACCTGACTGTGTGGACTATAAAGTTATAACTACTGCCAATGTTTTCCTTTCTTCCGTCTCCACCCCAAACATTTCTGGTCATATGTGGGTGGATTTCTGTGGCAGTGTTTATTACCTGGGTGTTATACTTGTAGACAAGACAGTGCAACATTTTCCTGGGAGCTTTAATACAGTTAATCTGAAATTATTCTCCACACAGGTAATTTATTAGTTTATTTTTTTTCACTGCATGATTGCAGACATTTTTTTTATTTAGAAAAACTGCTTTATAAATATACAATTTATGCACGTCTGCTTTCAAGTCTGTGTCGCCAAATTTTAGGAATCTTTTTTTCCTCTTCCAACGTGTATTATGTGTCAGTGATAGACTGAAAAAATATGGGCTTATTAGATTTGCAAATGATTTAACCCAACTCCAACTTTTTGGAAATTTGGGTTATAATTTGTTGCTCTAACAAAATCTCTTGTTTTGACCAAATGGAGGCTCTCTGTTAAATTTAGGGTGTCTCTTTTTTTAAGGTTTTATTCTGTCTACCAACTACTTCTTGTTCAACAAATTGTTTATCAGGAAAATGAGAGGGCCATTTTCCCCAACTACGAGGTAGGAGTGTTGATTCTTGAGACCTTTTTGTTATCGCCGTTGTTTAAACCTGAATGAAAAAAAAGCCTTTTTAAATACACGGTTTGAGGAATACATTGTTTGCATTAACATGTTTTTAAAACACAGGGCAAAGTGTTCTGGAATCTTCTGCTACCTACTGTTGGTTGTCGTTGGTTTTACTTCCTTATATTTAAGGTGTGGAACAAAGGACATACTATTACAACCTAGTACTTACAAAGTTACAGTCACTGTAAGTAACACTCTCTTCCAAAAACTTTCTTTAAAATCAGATGTTTAAGGAGCACTATCGTGATCCCGAAACTGCCAATGACTAGTAAACCAGAAACAAGATGCAACATTAATTTGAATGACACGCTTGACTTTGGGTAAGAAAGTGGACTCAGTATCTGGTAATTATAACTTCCCTTGTATCAGTGGTTGAAGTGGTATGTTTAAGAATTTTGGGTAGAAGGCAGGATGTATGCCCCACCCCCCGAGTTTACAAAGAAAAGTGGTACAAACAAAGAATGAATACAAAGCGGTTGGTCCCCCTTTACAAGACTCCGTCCCAGTCATTCATAACAACCTTTACGGCTGGGTGGACTAACCGAAACAAAATGACGGAGAAATCAAAAGAAAAAGGACAGCAGAAATAGCACAAGAACAGGTGTAAAACACAAAATAAAATTATCAAATAAAATGTTACAATGTTACAATGAATGTTACAATAAAAATCTTTTTTTTTTAAACCATTCGGAATAATTTCTGATTTAAAAAAACAAACAAACACCCAATATACCTACAATATATTAAACTTTGCATCAACTTCCCTGTGCACAGTCTTTCTTGGGCTTGATTGATTCAACCATAAAAACACATTAAAAATCAAGACTTATAACACTAAATTAACGCTAAACAGCAAAAGGCTCTTACCAAAAAACATACGCACTGTGAGATTATTCTGTTATCATATGTTACCTTATATATGTAATCAAAGTAGTTGAATTATGATACTGCTGTAGATCATAATATGCCCCTTAATATAGAGTGTGATCAGTATGTAGTTTTAGTTTGCATTATACTTCTGACCTAAAAGAGTGTGAAAATCATTAGATCTATTGGATTGACCTGTATTACTCGACACTGTTGAATGTGTTACACTGTTTCTTGACATTTCATACTGCTAAATCATGAAGAGAATGTTGTGTGCAGAAGACCTTGTGCCGATAATAGAAGAGACGACCACATTCCATACCCCCACCTTTACAGAGAGCAGAAAGACAGGGAGCCGAGGTCATAACTTAGGCGCCGTAAGAGAGAAAGAATGTGAATGTTTAGGCTTTTACGACTAGGTGGGGGCCACTAGGGGCTATAGGGCTTTGGAGTTGACATCACGCCGCGGAGCGCGGCGCCATTTTCGGGGTCTACGAATCAAAAGAGACAGTGTTGGAACGACGACGACAAGAATCATGCTTAAAAGCAGCTCCAAAGAAAACGGACGGTATAGAGACCGATTGCGTCCAGAGGCGAAGCAGCGGTACTTGCACAAAATTGCGTGCATTGGAAATGACATATTTTCGTACCTTATCTGTGGAGTCAGCGTGTACAAGTTGTCATTCAAACAAAGGTAAGTCAGCTCGAGTACTGCGTGTGAAATGCGTTTGATTTCCCTGCAAACATTCAGATTAGTGCAGCATAAATTCATTCATGAGGGGAAATTACAGTGAGAACATGTGGAGGCTGTTAGAGGGATAACATAGTGAGTTCAGTGCATTGATGTGACATTGTCCTGAAGAATTTAGTTATTCTTTATGGTTAAAGAAATTGCACTGATTTATTCATATTTATTATAAATAATTCTAATTATAGATCTTGCTTCAATATTTGTATCTTGTGTCACTAAAAATACTTTTTATTTTAATTTTATACATTGATTAATGACCTGCAGAATCTCCTTATCATATTAAGTGATTCATAATTGTCACTTTATGCTTTCTCCATCTCTAAAGTGATTACATCCTTGCATTACATACTTTAGGTTCATTTTCTGCAGGCAGGTTTCTGACAGAGAACAGGCAGATTTACCCTATAAAATGCAGCGTTCTGTAGATGGACACATAAAGAAATGAAAAATTAAATGTGCTAACTTTCTAAACACTTTGTTACATTTATGATAAAGTAGATAAAACACATTTATGTCGGCCTTGGCTCATAGTTCTTGTCTTTAATTGAACTTTGTCTGTGTGTGTTTCAGGTCCTGCACTCTCAAAGACTGAATGAACAGCATTGCAGCCATGGGTCACTGTGAGCATCACAGGGAAGGTTGAAGCCGCCCACTGCACCTGTATGGCCGGAGTCGTGGAGACCTGCACCCATGTCGCTGCTCTTCTGTTTAATCTAGAAGCAACAGTGTTGATCCGTGGCACAAGGCCTGTTACAGATGAACCTGCATACTGGGTTTTGCTGGGTTATGTGACCAAGATACAGTCAGAGGTTGGCCATAAGATGGACTTCTCCTCTTCAGCTGCCCAAAAAGGCTCTTGATCAAAACATAAACAGACCATCCGTAGTGAAAGGTAAAAGGAGCCGTCCTCAAAAAAGAAAAATCCCACCTGCTACTGTGGAGGAGTTGTCACTGCTATAATGCCATAATGTTTTGTCTAGGGGTCTAGATTTATGCCTGAAATGCACTGCCATGTAAATAATTTGCATTTACTGAATATGTACTGACTGAGTACCACTGTTCAAAAATTGAATAAAGAAACAAACTAATTTTTGCCTCTTTTTTATTATTAAAACCACTTTATAGAACATCACATCAGTTACAGTGTAGAATCCATGTCATTTATAGTTTATAAAAGACAAAATGTTTACATAAAATCATGACAGTGTTTACATGATATCACACACTACCAACATTATTTACTGTATCTTTTGAAAAAAAACCCCCACTATTTATATAGCAAAAGACTTAAGAATATTTAACAGGAGCAAGTTTCATTTTCCCTGGTTTTACTACCACACTGTTCAACAAATGCAGCAAACCTTCACCAGCTTATCCAGAAGGGTCACCTCTTCACCCTCACATGGAAGAAGTAATCTGATTGGCATGGTGGTATGTTTGAAGCAGGTCTGTTATGTAGCGCTGGAACTCAGTCACGATGTTTTTCATCCATTTCATAGGCTGGTTTGCTGCAATAATGCCAAATAATTAGCAACTCTATAAATAGAAGGTAGTTCTGCAAAATCACTCAGTAGGATGTTTGTTCTAATTTGCTATGACCTCAAAGCGCATCGAAAACAAAACTAATAGGCTATAAAGAGTGATATGAACATATTTAGAACTTACCGGAAGGAAAATGTCTGGAGCACCAACAGATATTTGGAGATGGAAGAGAGCTGGATATCAGCTCGTCTCACAGCTGCTATCCAGGCTAGACGCCTTCGTTTGGTAACATCGATACACGAGCTGCCTCATGTTGCTTCCAGGTTGGGAAAGAATGAAAAGATAAACCATTTCAAGCTTATTCTCTTGCCGGTCGTGCGATCGAACATTGCAGCCGACCACACAGCAAATACGAACCATGGCTGTTGTGTGTGCCTTCGCTCCCTTTTCACTTGCTAGACCCCGAAAATGGCGGATCGGGCCAAAATCCTTTCCACGCCCACCCCTGTGACATCACGCTCCAAAGCCCTATAAAAGGCTGAGTAACCCGTCACCATTTTGAGACTTGCTGTGACCCTCTGCAGGCAGGTCTCCCCATCATGATGGTTCTTATGCTCTTAAGTGTTGAATTATATGGAAATAAAGTATTGTTGATTGAGCATTTATACACCGAGTATTGTCCTTCCTTCAGCCCAAAGATTAAAAGAATTGGGAGATTTTAACAGCACTCACACCAAGAGTGAGTTAATAGTCTCTGGAACTTCCCACAGAAGAGAGCTGACCTCACCTCACACACCCACTGCCTTTTCAAAGCTCCTCTGCCATTCACATGACAAAAGGCAGCAAACTGCCAGGTGACATTTATTTTTTGAGCAATGACTAGATTAATAAGATTTGATCAGTTTTAATATACAAAGGTCAGATTAGCCCTCAAAGAATAGCTCTTGACAAGCAGATGAAGCTAAAGATTCAGCCAAATGCAGCAAAGCTGATTGGAAGGACATACCAGAGCATAGTAAATATTGACCTAAATGACTTTGTGAAATTACCACAGGAGTTTAAGGAGATTAGGAAGGTGACTATTCTGAAATTGTTCAAACAGTCTCCTAGGAGGTATATGTAATGTATCCGTTCGGGCAAAGAACAGTACACAGTACAGGCACAGTACAGTAAATCATTCATAACCAGCCTTACAAACAGACAAGTGCAGATGAAACAAATGAGCAAAAAGAAAAGAACACAGTGTATAAGATAAGATAAGATAAGATAAGATAAGATAACCTTTATTAGTCCCACACGTGGGAAATTTGTTTTGTCACAGCAGGAAGTGGACAGTGCAAAAGTTATGAAGCAAAAATTAGAATAAAATAAAATAAGAATAAATACAGTACACAACTGTACAGAATAGAATAAAATAAAATACTATATACAGTAGAATAAAATATACAATGAGATAAAAATAGAGTACAAATGCTATATACAATTGAGTAAAAATACAACGATGCCAGAAAAGATTATTGCACATTAGTGTTATTGCACATTTGTGGATGTGTGTGTTTGATCAGTTAAAGTCTTTATTGTGGAGTCTGACAGCAGTGGGGAGGAAAGACCTGCGAAATCTCTCCATCCCACACCGTGGGTGCCGCAGTCTCCCACTGAAGGAGCTGCTCAGTGCTGTCACAGTCTCATGCATGGGGTGGGAGATGTTGTCCAACAGGGATGACAGCTTAGCCACCATTCTCCTGTCACTCACCACCTCCACTGGGTCCAGAGGGCATCCTAGAACAGAGCTGGCCCTGCGGATCAGCCTGTTCAGTCTCTTCCTGTCCCGGCGGAGATGTTGCCGCCCAGCAGACCACACCATAAAAAAGATGGCAGAGGCTACCACAGAGTCATAGAAGGTCTTCAGGAGTGGGCCCTCCACTCCAAACGACCTGAGTCTCCGCAGCAGGTACAGCCTGCTCTGCCCTTTCCTGTAGAGGGCGTCTGAATTATGAGTCCAGTCCAGTTTGTTGTTCAGATGAACACCAAGGTACCTGTAGCTGTCCACAGCCTCATTGTCCATACCTTGGATGTTCAGTGGTTGCAGTGGAGGATGTTTGTTGACGATACTCAAATTAGATAAATTAAAATAGTTATAATATAAATAAATTCATTATAGAATTATAAGAAATGTGCTAAGGGTTAACATTTTGTTTATATTTTTCAAAAGTCTCACTCAAAATTAAAGCTTTGAACCCTTTTTACTGACTTTCAAGGAGGAGACGTAACAAACCAATTCTCTATGAAAGACAGTGAAAGTAGGGCGACGTTTTAAATAATGACATTTGTGTATAAAAAAAAATGTATCATAGATTATTATAACATTTAATGCAAGATCAATATTCTTAGTTGCTGCGAAACAACCAATCAATACAGAGATTTAGAGAAATGAGATAGATTATGAAGTTTTGAAGCCAACCGATATTGTAGCTCATTCCAGAAAACCTTTACAAAACTGTGGTGTCATCTGTCAGTTGGCTAATAATCAATCCATCTTTCCCTGGATCTCATGTATGCACCCTTGGCTTTATTAATGTAGATGTCATCTAATGGGGACTGAAGAGAAATTACGTACTGCTTATCAGAATCAATTATCAAACGGTTCCAACAGATAGTTTATTTCATGAATAATTTCTAATTCTTTTTCTCGACTTTACTTGCTTAGAACTGATTTTAATAGAAATCTGGAGTCCTTTAAATTTAAAATATTCCCATATATCTCTATATGAAGGAAATTTGGGGTCTTTAAAAATTTCTTTAATTGTAAGTGTGATTTCACTGCAGAATGATTCGTTTTTGAGTTTGAATTAAACTGCGAGGAACCCTTTTTCCAGGAACTCCTTTTCCAGGAAGGAGTCAAAGAGAGTTTAACCACATAATAAGATAAGATAAGATAACCTTTAGTCCCACACATGGGAAATTTGTTTTGTCACTGCAGGAAGTGGACAGTGCAAAAGTTATATAGCAAAATTAGAATACAATAAGAATAAATACAGTACACAACTGTACAGAATAGAATAAAATAAAATACTATATACAGTAGAATAAATAGAATAAAATATACAATAGGATAAAAATTGAATGTAAATGCTTTATAGAACTGAGTAAAAATACAACTATGTCAGAAAAAGAATATTGCACTTATAGTATTATTGCACATGTGTGGATGTGTGTGTTTGATCAGTTGAAGTCTTTATTGTGGAGTCTGACAGCAGTGGGGAGGAAAGACTTGCGAAATCTCTCCGTCCCACACCGTGGGTGCCGCAGCCTGCCACTGAAGGAGCTGCTCAGTGCTGCCAGAGTTTCCTGCATGGGGTGGGAGATGTTGTCCAGCAGTGATGACAGCTTAGCCACCATTCTCCTGTCACTCACCACCTCCACTGGATCCAGAGGGCATCCTAGAACAGAGCTGGCCCTTCTAATCAGCCTGTTCAGTCTCTTCCTGTCCCCAGCAGAGATGCTGCCAAGCCAGCAGACCACACCATAAAAGATGGCAGAGGCCACCACAGAGTCATAGAAGGTCTTCAGGAGTGGGCCCTCCACTCCAAACGACCTGAGTCTCCGCAGCAGGTACAGTCTGCTCTGCCCTTTCCTGTAGAGGGCGTCTGAGTTATGAGTCCAGTCCAGTTTGTTGTTCAGATGAACACCAAGGTACCTGTAGCTATCCACAGCCTCATTGTCCATACCTTGGATGTTCAGTGGTTGCAGTGGAGGATGTATGTGCCTGCGGATAATCTGTTAAAGAAGCTGCAGAAATACTAGTCTCTGAGATAAATTTAGCTCCTATAATTAAGTGATTTAAAATTAAAATAATTTTTATAATTAAAAAAAAATTAAGTGAAACTTATAGTGTCAATATTTTCTGAGGGCCAAATATCTTTTAATTGAAATGCATTACCGAAATCAAGCATAATTTGGTTTTGTTGGTGGGTTTGGTATTTAGAAAGGGACCTGTCAAGCCATTCATCCATTACCATATTAAAGTCCCCCCCCCCAAAAAAAATCTTCTGTGGGGTAATTTCAGAGAGCATAGTTTTATTCTGACTAAAATTATTATATTTATAAATATTTCCAAGGATGAGAAATTTACCACTGATCTCAAATTATAGGTAAGGTCTGGGGTTGTTAAACTCCTGTTCTCTGTTCGCCATCGGGGGCGGGGGCCGGGAGGAGGAGTTGGCTGTCTGGTCTGGGATGCTGGGCCTCCCTGATGCTGCAGGGCCAGGAGCGGTATGCTTGTCTCCACCCCAGGGCAAAGGGCAACATCTCCTGGGTCTAGGGCAGATTGTCCCTCTGGGGGTGATGGAACCTGGACCTGGGGATATAGAGTATGTTTGGGGGGTGTGAGTGTGTGTACAGTGTTCATTTCTCTTTGTCTCAATGTTGAGCGAGTGCTGAATACGTATATATGTGTGCATGAAGGTGGGAATGCATGTTTGTGTCTCTGTGTACCCATTTGTCTATGTCTATGTGTCAAGTCGGGTCTTATACTTCACCTCTCTGGGAACATCTCATGACCCCCAGGTGTGGGGGCCTATCCCCCCCCACCACACTCCCTGCCGGAGGCAGATGCCCTCAGGCTGGGTGCTTAGGTATGTACTGGCTCACTCCCGCCAACTGCATGGCAGGGCCTGGCACCCGCGTCTCGGTCGGGCCCCTTCTGGGGGATGGGGGGCCCTCGAGCCTCCAGGCGTGGGGCAAGAATTGTGATTGCTACACTGTCGTATGGACAGGCAAAGAAAATAATAATTTTTTTTTTTAAAGAACGCAAATCAATCGATTACCCCAATTGTCATGGTTTGGAACAACAACAACAACACCGACCGACCAACCGACCGACCAGTGATCTAGCTTTGGGACGATTTGTGTTATGAGATTTCCTGGTTCTGGGATTCTGGGTTGGTGCTCCCTCTGTTGGTTCATCAGGTCCAGCTGTGTCTCCCGCCTGTGTGTGATTTCCCAGTGTCCCTCTATGTGTATTTATGCTGTGTGAACTCATAATGTGCTCATTACTGGTCCACCTGTGAACGTCCATGTGAAACTGTCTGTGTTACTCTCAGTGTAACTGCCATATGTTCTCCCTGCTCATCACCTCCTTCATGTTACCTTTGCTCTCCATCCCTTCGTGTTCAGGTTTGCTGTTTAGTCTTAAGCTGGGCATACACTGTGCGATTTTTTTTTTCAGTCGCATTATTCAGCTCCTGCTCACACTGTGCATCCATAACATGAAGGTTATAACACAAAATCTGTCTCTCGCTCTCCCTCTCTGTCTTTCACTCACACAGACACACACACACCACCACCATCAACTTTGCTAAATTGCTAATGAAAAACATTGATCAGGCAGCTGTGATTGAGCAGCAGTGTCCATCCAACTATTTCCACGGTTGTTGTGGTCGTGATAATTTTGTGAGGTCACATTGAAAAGGCTCGGATGAGCTTGCCAAAGTTCTACAAGTTGTGCCTCCATTGCTTGTGTCCAGATCACACGCTGCACTGCCATGCTGCTCTGTCTTTTCACTCTTATTTCTGTGTTTGCGCATGCGCAGTGTGGAAGGCTGCAGTGACACCCTCACAATGGCCGAGAGGATTTCAAACAGGTTTGATTTTCTTACGACCAAACGATTGATTATTGGGAGCTGGTGAGGTGTTAATTGCTTCTCGTTACCCCATGTATACTACACGATGCACGACACACAATTAAGGTGAAACTCGAGCTGATCCCCAAAACGGTCACACAACTGAAAAATCTGCTAAAAATGGGCCAAAAATCGTACAGTGTATGCCCAGCATTAGTTTCTCCCAGTTCAGGTTATTTTTAGTTCTGTTTTGCCATCCTCGCCTTGTGTTTTGTTATTTGCAATAAACCTTCCTCGCATCTCAGCAAGTGCCTGCATTTTGGGTATAAACAGCCAGATTCGAGAACTTTCAAGCAG
The DNA here is from genome assembly GCF_013358895.1 of Oreochromis aureus. NCBI lineage: Eukaryota > Metazoa > Chordata > Actinopteri > Cichliformes > Cichlidae > Oreochromis > Oreochromis aureus. Next base: position 9,930,546 of record NC_052942.1, on the reverse strand, counting down.
CCGGTTGTGGTGAGTGAGTGGGACTTTTTCTTCCAGGGTTGTTCGTGGTGTGACGAGGGATAATAGCCGTAGCTTACTTTTTAATTTCTGTCCACTATAAAGGAGAACATCACAGCCTGATACCTGCAGGCCTGACAGCAGCAGGTGTATCACTCCTCCTGTTTTCATTCAGCAGTCGCCTCATTGTTCTGACACACACAACACAAAATGATCCACAACACTACACACTAACTACACAAGACAACACATTAACTACACACTCCAAACACGCTAAACATCACAAATCTCCCACATCTCAAAACTCGCTCTGTCTCTTTTTCTCCTGTCTCTCTCGCTCTCTCACCATCACTCCTAAAACTTCCCCCTCTTCCTAAACAACCAAATGTCATGTTGCCATATCATTTTTTGATTGGTCGACCTGTTGCATTTTTCCACCAACACGAACGGGTTGTTTTGGGGGGGTTTTTTGGTCAGAAGCAGAGAGTGCTTGCTAGCGCTGTCCTTAGACAGTAAATGTGACGAAACTACTCAGGACAAAACACCGCGTGTATATTGTTTATCATGACTCTGGTTTTACATGGCCATTACCACAACTACTTTATTCTTCCTCAGTCAAACAGCAGCACTCATGTGATTGTTTTGCCCCGTAGCTACAGGTGTTGTGCCAGAAAATGATTGTATGCTAGAAAGTGTTTGCCGTCCGCGAGAGCGCATGCAGCTGCTTAAAGCTGTAGCGCCCAGATTACTTACGTGCGGTAAGCTGAAAACAGCTTCAACCCTCTGTTTGTTGAAAAATAGTAACGCGACTGTGCCGCATTTTCCTGTTAGTAACGGTAATGGCGTTGTAACGATAGAAATAGTAATTTGTTAGATTACGTGTTACTGAAAAAAGTAACGCCGTTATTCCCATCACTGGTCACTACAGGCACCCACCCCGGCTTTAACCGGCTCAGTTTTGTATTCAGCCTACAGCTCTGCTTGTAGCACCGCCATCTATTCAGTCACCGTCTTCAACCACTCATTTTAAGCAGGGAGCACACTTCATAAAAACATTAGCTGGCTCCCAAAAGCTGGCCGTGTTAGAGACTGTAACTCTCCCCAGGGCCTCCCCAGACACTGAGTGTCAGCCACCAGCTGACTCTGGAGCCCTGGAGGTTAAGACGCCAGCTCCAGCTACTTCATCTAGAAACTCAGCTGAGCTATTTCAGCCGTCCTGTCACTGCTGTCAGGCTCCTCAAAACACCATGGGCCCGCTCTTCAGGAGTTTGTAGAGTGGTGTGACAACTCCAAACTTGAACTGAACGTGAGCAAAATTAAAGAGATGGTGGTGACCTTCTCCAGTAGGCAGAGGGATCTAGCTGCTTCAGTCAGCACCACCATTCATGGTAAGCCAGTGGAGGTAGTTGAGGAATACAAATACCTGGGAACCATCTTTGACAACCTCCTGAAATTGTTTGCCAACACAGAGGAGATTCTCAGGAGGTGCCACCAATGGCTATACCTGCTTAGAAAACTCAACTCCTTTGGAGTCAGCACACCCATCATGATGACTTTTTACTATGCCTTCCTGGAAAGCATCATGGCCTTCTCCATTACCTGCTGGTTCGACTCCCTTAGCCTTCAGAACAGAAACAGACTGCAGCACACTGCATCAGTGTGCTCTAAAATCATTGGACTGCCTGTCAGAACTCTGGCACAGGTTTTCAGCCAACAAGTCCTTAGACAGGCAGCCAAAATCATCAACGACCCCTCTCACATTCTTCACCCCGCATTTCAATGGCTTCCATCTGGGGCCGCCGCCGCTGCATTTCCTGCAGGACAAAGGTGGGAGAGCCACCTTTGTCCCAAAAGCCACCCTGCTTTTTAACTCCAGCCGACAAGACCATTTCCCACACCCATAAACATAAACTACTGTATGTAATGATAGTTGCTATTGTTGAAGCTACCCACAGGGGGCGCTCTGTAATCAATAAGATATACAGAATAGAAGAAGAAAGTGTTCGTGGTAGAAAAACAATAAACAGCTAGCTGAAGCTAGCACCAGGAGCAATTCTTGATGTTTTATTCACAGAGGAATAAGAACATTACATGGTACCAGGAGTGGGGTTTAGAATAAGAAGCAACGCAACAAGATGGATGCAATAAAACTGCCAAGTCCATTGAAACTGACTGGAAACGTGGATGCAAGTTGGAGGACTTTCAAACAGCAGTTCAAACTGTATATTGCAGCTGTCGGAGTAGATCGATGGGCAGATGAAAGAAAAGTAGCCATGCTGCTCACCATCGCCGGCACAGAAGCAATAGAGGTCTTCAACACTTTTGTGTTTGCTCAGCCCGAGGACAAAGATAACTTTGATGAAGTCATGAAGAAATTTGACGAGCACTGTCTGTCAAAGAAAAATGAAACGTACGAGAGATACGTCTTTCGCTCACGCTTACAGCATCAGGGTGAGTCATTTGATACTTTTCTCACAGACCTCAAGATCAAAGCTCAGTCCTGTAATTTTGGTGATCTCAGAGACTCTATAATACGAGATCAAATAGTGTTTGGAACGAATGAGAAGAAGCTCCGAGAGAAACTGTTGAGAGAAACAGAACTAACGCTGGAAAGTGCTATAAAGATAAGTCAAGCCAGTGAGCTAGCACGACAACATGTACTGACTTTTAGAGAGCCTGTTCAAGGAGCAGTGCAACAAGAAAATGAGGCCGTGAACGCAGTGTCGATTAAAAGAAAGCCATGGAGTAAATTCAAAAACAACGACAACAAAAACAGAACGTGTGACAATGAAATGTTCACTTGCAAGAGATGTGGAGAGAAACACAGACCAAAACAATGTCCCGCATATGGAAAAAAATGTGCAAAATGTAAAGGACAAAACCATTATGCAAAAATGTGTCTCTCCAAAATGAAGGGACAAAAAGTACACACTGTGCAGGAAGAAACAGATGACAGTGATGATCTAAGTGAAACATTTTTCATTAAGATGGTGTCACATGAAGAAGATGTCAATGCACAGTCTTCAAGAATTAACACTGGCCAAAGTGTTAGTTCAGTCACAGATGATAAATGGACTGCTCCACTGTTAGTGAATGGGACATTGGTAACATTTAAAATTGACACAGGGGCCAAAGCTAACTTGATCAACGAGAAGGATTTCAAGGCACTGACTGAGAAGCCTAGAAGATTTACAGAGAAAGTCACGCCGCTGAAGGCCTACAATAACCAGCCAATACAAACAAAAGGTGGATGCAGACTTAAAGTGACAGCAAAAGGCAAACAGCATAACATTTTGTTCACCATTGTGCCTGATGGACACGAGTCACTTTTAGGAGATAAAACATCTGAGGACTTGGGACTAGTAAAGAAGATCTACCAGATTAATACTGACGCCATGAAAGAAGCCAAACAAAGCAAAAGACTGGAACACCAAGGGCATGAAGGAAGTTCAGACATTATCAGTAAATTTCCTTCAGTCTTCAAAGGACTTGGAACATTGCCTTACACCTACAAAATCCAGCTCAAGGATGATGCCGTGCCTGTGGTGCATGCCCCAAGGAGAGTGCCTGCTCCATTACGGACAAGTTTGAAAAAAGAGCTTGAAAGAATGACTCAAATGGGTGTCATTGAACGAGTGGAAGAGCCCACAGACTGGATGAACTCTATCACTTGTGTCAAGAAAAAGAATACAGGTGCCTTAAGAGTCTGCCTTGCTCTGAAAGATCTAAATGAAAACATTAAAAGAGAGCATTATCAGATCCCTAAGAGAGAGGAAATAATGAGTGAAATGGCAGGAGCTAAGTTTTTTAGCAAACTGGATGCATCACATGGATTTTGGCAGCTGAGGCTAGACCCAGAAAGCAGCAGGTACACTACCTTTAACACACCATTTGGGCGTTACTGTTTCTTGAGGTTCCCATTTGGAATTAAATCAGCACCAGAGATCTTCCACAGGGCAATGGAGTCCCTGATCGAAGGGCTGGAAGGCACCAGAGTCTTCATAGTCTGGGGAAATACAAGGCAACAACATGATGAAAGGCTGGAGAAACTCTTGTGGAGAGTTAACAAGAATGGACTTAAACTGAATAGAGACAAGTGCCTCTTTGGTGTTTCAGAGATGACCTTCTTGGGAGATAAGGTCACAAGTGAAGGGGTGGAACCTGATCAGTCAAAGGTACAAGCCATATTGGATATGCCAGCACCCACTGACAAAAAAGGTGTCTTGCGAGCAATGGGGATGATCAACTTTCTGGGTAAGTTCATTCCTAATCTTACCTCCAAGACAGCATGCCTAAGGGAGCTGCTACAGCACAACACAGTGTTCGAGTGGACGGCCCGGCATGAGAAAGAGTGGAAAAAATGAAAGGAAACTGTAACTACAGAGCCAGTCCTGACATTCTTTGATCCATCAAAGCCAACAGAAATTTCAACAGATGCCTCAAAAGATGTCTTTGTTCTTTTGGAGCAGAACTGCTCCCAAGCCAAGTGGCAACCTGTAGCATATGCGTCCAGATCCATTACAGAAACTGAACAACGCTATGCTCAAATTGAAAAAGAGACTTTGGGCTTAGTGTTTGGGTGTGGAAAATTTCACAGCTATGTATATGGATTACCAACCTTTACAGCAGAGACTGATCACAAACCTCTCATATCGATCAGAAAAAAGAACCTCAACGACATGTCACCCAGAATTCAGCGCATGATGATGGTGTTGCAGCGCTATGATTTTGAGCTGATCTACATGCCTGGGAAATATATCGTACTCGCGGATGCATTATCCCGAGCGCCAGCACCAAGTGGTGACAGGTTAGTCAGCACTACAGCCGAGGAGGCTGAAACACATGTAAACATGGTAACTGCTTCACTCCCAGCATCAGATGTCATGTTGCAGCAAATTGTACAGGAGACGACAAAAGATCTAATGCTGCAGAAAGTATCCCACCATATACAGAATGGGTGGTCAAAGGGAGTCTGTCCAGGGTTCTACTCTGTGCGAGCAGATTTATGCATGGCGAATAGGCTGGTGCTGAGACAAAACTGGATTGTCATCCCTCAATCCATGCGTAAGGACATGCTTCAGCGTATCCATGAAGGACATCTTGGAGTGGAGAAATGTAAAAGGAGAGCGAGAGAAGCAGTTTACTGGCCAGGCATCAACAGGGATATTGAAGAGATGATACAGAAATGTGAAACATGTCTCACACATCACTACAAACAAACAAAAGAGCCAATGCTGGCAGCAGATCTACCCACTGCACCATGGCAAAAGGTAGGCACAGATTTATTTCATCTGGATGGCAAGGACTATGTTTTGGTGATTGACTACTATTCTAATTATCCAGAGGTGGCCCAGCTTTCCAGTACAACAGCACAGTCAGTCATCACACACATGAAGGGCTTTTTTGCCAGACATGGAATTCCACAGTGTGTCATCAGTGACAATGGTCCACAATATGACTGTAGAGAATTTAGTGACTTTGCAAAGCAATATGGATTTCAACATATCACGTCTAGTCCCTTGTATCCCCAAGTGAATGGACAGGCAGAAAAAGGAGTCCAAATAGTAAAGAGACTGTTCAAAAAAGCAAGAGACAGTAAGACTGACCCTTACCTGCCTCTGCTAAGCTACAGAGCTTCATCTCTGGAGTGTGGGGCATCACCTGCTGAGCTACTCATGCATCGCAAGCTACGGACCACACTTCCACACATTTCCAAGGAAAATGACAATGCACATGACAACAAGCTGACTGACAGAAGGAGGAAACTCAAGCACAGACAGAAAAGGAACTACGACAAAACAGCAAGGCGTCTGGAACCGCTTCAGGAAAGAGATGTTGTGAGGATTGCAGGTCCAGATTTCTGAGACAAAAAAGCAACAGTTCTCAGCGAAGTAGGGCCCAGATCGTTTGCTGTTCAGACAGAGAATGGACAAGTGTTAAGAAGAAACCGGAGAAGTCTGTTAAAAACACAGGATGTTAAACTCCAAAAGTTGAATCTGTTCATCTGGACGTAGCGTTTTGTGGGAGAAACGTTTCGTCACTCATCCAAGTGACTTCTTCAGTCTCAGCTGACTGCAGGTTTCCCCAACCCTTATAAACAGTACATTTGTATTATGACTGAAACCAGCCCACTGAAGGAACAATGGGCTGTGAGGTCAGTTCCTTAATCATAATTATGCAAATTCCCATGACCATTGATCAACAATCACTGACCAAAACCCACTGATCAAAGAACACTGATCAATGGCCATGAGTACCATTCACAGAGAGTTGGGGAATGGCTGCAATCACAGCACTGTAAGATGGCGAAAGATGTACCATTAGGCCCCCTCCTCGATTCAGCGATGGTCTTTCCCTTTTCACGTAAATGGCCTCCTTGACTCCGCGCTCAAACCAGCGTTCTTCCCTGTCCAGGATGTGTACATCCTCATCGTTGAAAGAGTGTCCACTGGCCTGTAGGTGTAAATAGACTGCAGAGTCCTGGCCTGACGAGGTAGCTCTTCTGTGTTGTGCCATCCGCTTCGTTAGAGGTTGTTTGGTTTCCCCGATGTATAAATCCTGGCAATCCTCCTGGCACTTAACAGCGTACACTATGTTACTCTGTTTGTGTCGGGGGACCCGATCCTTGGGGTGGACCAATTTTTGGCGCAGCGTATTTTGGGGTTTAAAAGCCACAGAGACGCGGTGTTTAGAAAAAATGCGTCTCAACTGTTCCGATACTCCTGACACATATGGGATCACTACAGGTTTTCGCTTGGGCAGCGGTTGTCCTTCTCTCCTGGATCGGCTGGAGCTTTCTTTAGGTGCCTTTCCAGCTTAAACATCAGGACACAGAGACTGGAACTGAACAACGAGGTGCTAACCCTGTTGAGCACCACAGTGAGCCTCCTTCACCTTCCCCAATGTCTACTGAGAAGGTCTACCAGACCTAAGAAACCTACAGAGAGGCTCATAGAACAAGTGTGAACTGTTGTGGTAAAGAATTGTTAAAAAGAAAATATATTAAAAAAAAATCACAAATAAATAAATGATAATAATTAATTTAGAATAGTAATTGTTCACACTTACTTGAGACCTGCTGAGTTATAATGTGTTATTGACTGTTCAAGTTGTCAAAGGTGAAGAGTTCTAATGTGCTTGAGGGCTGTATGGGACTCATTTGGTTCAGTCTGTAAAATGTAAGGTATACATTTGGATTTATTTTGTTTGACTTGTGCTACAACTTTTGGTTATAAAAAAACACTACTGAATGTAGTTTGTTGCACAATTTATAACATGTTGAATGTTAGACAAGAATCTTCAGATGTTACAGAGTAACAGTACTCTTTGGAAATGTGGTTATTATAACACCAACCTGTTTGGAAAGGGGATGTAATGATAGTTGCTATTGTTGAAGCTACCCACAGGGGGCGCTCTGTAATCAATAAGATATACAGAATAGAAGAAGAAAGTGTTCGTGGTAGAAAAACAATAAACAGCTAGCTGAAGCTAGCACCAGGAGCAATTCTTGATGTTTTATTCACAGAGGAATAAGAACATTACACTGTACACTCCTTTTATACTGCCCACACTTTACTCATTTTTACTCACTTACAGTTACTTATTCACCTTTCAGTCACTTTAATTTTAAAACTGTGTATATACTGTATATTCTGTGTATTTATTATCTCACTCTTATTGCCTGTTTATGTCCTGTCCTTATCTTCAACGGCATGCTGCTCTGTTGTATCTTAATTGCCCCTTGGGGATAAATAAAGTCATTCTGATTCTGATCATCCTTTCACCATCCTGGCGACTTCTGGGTTGACCTCCTGAAATGTTTCCACGCCGCCGCTGCCTTCCGTGCAGTTGGCATGTGAACGTGTGATGGATGTTTGGTGTAAACTCCTGGGGCACCGGTTTTGTGCTGCTCCGCAGCTGTGACACTAATCCCACTAATATACCCCACGTGGCCCTTGCAGTAGACAGACTTTCCTAATACCCTGGCTTGTTCCATCTTTGGGCACGCTGCAGCCTGAGTTTCTCTTTCCAACTTACAGAGGTCTTGTTTGAAGTGGATTCTTAGTTTTTAGTCAGCTTCCAGATGATGTGTCACAGCAATGTCTCATGGTGAACAGCAGAATGACCTGGTGCTGTCTACCCTGGTCTCCATCCACCCTGGTCTCTATCCACGGTCTCCATCAGTGCAGCCCAGTATTGTGCGATGTTCGAGAAGATTTCTATTATCATGCCTCTTGTGTCCTCATCATCCTTTTCCTTCAAGCCTCGTATCTTCAGGTTCTAGCGTCTCTTGTACTACTCCAGCTCAATGACTCTTTCTTTCAGCTCATCGTTTTCCTTGATAAATCTGGGTACTTCTTTCTCCAAAGTTTGAATTTTACTTTTGCAATCTTTTATATCAGCAGCATTCCTTTCAACAAGCTTAGCAATGCTGGCCACCATAATCTCTCTTAGCTGCTCTATCTTAGCAGTTTTTTGCCAGTCAGAATGTTGACAAAACACCAGGTGACTTCAGCAGAGTAGGTTTCTCAGATTAGAATCAAGTTTTGGGGGTGCCAAAGGAAAACAAAATTTTCGGGGCAAATAAAGGTGAGGTTACAAACATACAACTCTCCACTTCGCCATCTTGCTGCGTCTTAAAAAATTACAATATACTTCTCGGTGAGAATGATTAGTGATAGGGGGTGAGGAGTTACTTAAGAACCTGGGAAGTCAAACAAAAACGTCACAATAAAAGCATGCAAGAAACTATAAGAACAAAAGCACGTAACATTATTAAAAGATTAAAAACAAAATAAAACACGGCAAACCCATCCAAAATAAGGTAAACTTGGAGTGTTTAAAAAAATTTGGTCAGATCACAGGTATCATTACAATGGTTATTAACGTTCTCTGTAAAGCTGGGCTTCCTCCTTCAGGCTCTGTGTGCACTCACACAAAAAAAGGGTGTTTCACACGTCATGTGACAGTGTTTCCACACAGAAAGAACCATAGTTCAGTGCTGCCTAGTTCAGTCAAATTATAAATGTGATAAAATATTCATAAAAACCTATAAAATATATATATATATATATATATATATATATATATATATATATATATATATATATATATATATGTAATAGTATCAAATCAAATTTGACTCAAAATAATTTTCATCTTAACACAGCCATTTATTATTAACATGATGATTGCATTGCTCTGAAACTTTAAACTTAATACATTTAACATTACAGGCTGCTGTCCCATACTTTACTGCAAGAAACATGAGATTACCTTTAGTTTGCTGCCAGGTCAACATGAAATTCATTTTACAGGAATTCATGGTGACAAATTGCGTGTTCAATTTTCTAATCTCTGTTCTAGTAGCTAAATTTCTAGCAGTTTAAAATAAACTGAAACAGCTCAAACTAAATACAAAAATAATTATATAGTACCTCATGTTTATTACATTACATACATTCAAGTGATAATGTTACATAAAATTAGTTTAACAGCTAGGCTTTATTCTGTGGTTTTAATGAGGTATGACTTAACAAACAGACAATCCATACAGCACTTAACACATGCTGTAAATAAAAGAACCATAGAATTTGTGTATGTTTTTACTCTAAACATTTGGCAGTATAAAATACTTGTGGTAAACACCTCTGTAATCCAGGATCTTAACTGTATGTCAACATTTTTTTTTCATTTCATTCAGGGCCAGACCATTGGTTCAGACATTCACATCCTGGAAAGCTCCTATCATCTGGGAGGGGATGTTTGACTCCATTCTTTATGACCAAAGGCACGCTGACAAAAATTCATCTGTGGCTCTTACTGTGTTTGCTGTGGGAAGGTTGGTTTTTCCAGAACATGAGAAAGAAGTTGTGTCTTTTTCCTGCATATTGTAGAGTATTGCCTTCTAGCTGACAAGAGTGGCAAGCAGACTGTGTTCATGTTTATGACAGTAATCACCTAGTATGGACAACGATAGAGAGAACTGTACGACTCAATTCCAAAAAAGGTGGGACGCATAAAATGTAAATGAAAAATAACATGTAATGTAACATTAATTCAAAAGCCAAGTCAAGTCTTTAAAAACTTCATGTTTTTGCCGTTGGAGTACATTGTATGTATGTATGATTATATCACAAATTTTGCATAATTCATAGATGCAAAGATACTGAAAGCAGGATAGTTCCTCAAGTGCAAAGGCCCCATTGTATAGTGAATTACACATTTGCCTAGCAAGCAAATGTATCATTCAATTCAATTCAATTCAGCGCCAAATCACAGCAAAAGTCGCCTCAAGGCGCTTCATAGGTACAGAGAAAAACCCAACAATCATATGACCCCCTATGAGCAAGCACTTTGGCGACAGTGGGAAGGAAAAACTCCCTTTTAACAGGAAGAAACCTCCGGCAGAACCAGGCTCAGGGAGGGGCGGCCATCTGCTGCGACCGGTTGGGGTGAGAGAAGGAAAACAGGATGAAAGACATGCTGTGGAAGAGAGACAGAGGTTAATAACAGATATGATTCAATGCAGAGACATCTATTAACACGCACTGAGTGAGAAAGGTGACTGGAAAGGAAAAACTCAATGCATCATGGGAATCCCCCGGCAGCCTACGTCTATTGCAGCATAACTAAGGGAGGATTCAGGGTCACCTGGTCCAGTCCTAACTATATGCTTTAGCAAAAAGTAAAGTTTTAAGCCTAATATTGAAAGTAGAGATAGTGTCTGTCTCCCAAATCCAAACTGGAAGCTGGTTCCACAGAAGAGGGGCCTGAAAAACTAGGAACAACAAGTAGGGCTGCAGTGCGAGAGCGAAGTGCTCTAATAGGGTGATATGGTACTACAAGGTCACTAAGATAAGATGGGGCCTAATTATTTAAGACCTTGTATGTGAGGAGCAGGATTTTGAATTCAATTCTGGATTTAACAGGAAGCCAATGAAGGGAAGCCAATACAGGAGAAATATGTTCTCTCTTTCTAGTCCCTGTCAGTACTCTTGCTGCAGCATTTTAGATTAGCTGAAGGCTTTTCAGCGAGTTTTTAGGACATCCTGATAATAATGAATTACAGTAGTCCAGCCTGGAAGTAATAAATGCATGAACTAGTTTTTCCAGCGTCACTAAGAGACAGGATATTTCTAACTTTAGAGATGTTGCGCAAATGTAAGAAAGCAGTCTTACATATTTGTTTAATATGTGCATTGAAGGACATGTCCTGGTCAAAAATGACTCCAAGGTTCCTCACAGCATTACTGGAGGCCAAAGTAATGCCATCCAGGGTAAGAATCTGGTTAGATACCATATTTCTAAGATTTTCAGGGCCGAGTACAATAACCTCAGTTTTATCTGAATTAAGAAGCAGAAAGTTAGCGGCCATCCAGGTCATTATGTCTTTAAGACATTCCTGCAGTTTAACTAATTGGTGTGTGTTACCTGGCTTCATGGATAGATAGAGCTGCGTGTCATCTGCATAGCAGTGAAAATTTATGCTATGTGTTCTAATGATGCTGCCTAGGGGAAGCATGTATAATGTAAACAGAACTGGTCCTAGCACCGAACCCTGTGGAACACCATAATTGACCTTAGTGTGTGAAGAGGACTCTCCATTTACATGTACAAATTGGAGTCTATTAGGTAGATATGATACAAACCACTGCAGCACAGTACCTGTAATACCTACAGCATGTTCTAATCGCTCTAATAGGATATTATGGTCAACAGTATCGAACGCTGCACTGAGGTCTAGCAGGACAAGCACAGTGATGAGTCCACTGTCAGAGGCCATAAGAAGATCATTTGTAACCTTCACTAAAGCTGTTTCTGTGCTGTGATGAGCTCTGAAACCTGACTGAAACTCTTCAAATAAGCCATTCCTCTGCAGATGATCTGTTAGCTGTTTGACAACTACTCTTTCAAGGATTTTTGATATGAAAGGAAGGTTGGAGATTGCCCTATAATTAACTAAGACTGCTGGGTCAAGAGATGGCTTTTTGAGTAAAGGTTTAACTACAGCCAGCTTGAAGGCCTGTGGTACATAGCCGATTATTAGAGATAGGTTGATCATATTTAAGATTGAAGCATTAATTAATGGCAGGACTTCTTTGAGCAGTTTTGTAGGAATGGGGTCTAAAAGACACGTTGATGGTTTGGAGGAAGTAATTATTGAAGTTAACTCAGAAAGATCAATTGGAGAAAAAGAGTCTAACTTAACATCAATGGTACTAAGAGTAGCTGATGGTACTAAGAGTAGCTGATCCATGACACACAAACGTAACACATCAAGGGAAGGCAAGCAGAGGGAGCGAGGCAGGGAGGGCTAGGGATGGGCTGTGATAGCTGGTAAACAAATCTCTCATTAAGCCTTTTTATTATTAAATCCGCCCTATACATCTACAGAATTAATAAGATACACATATGAGATGAAAAAATACCATTCGGGCTGCCAGTCTGCACTCAACTTGTCATCCTCACCTTTCTGAACTCCTTTCTAGCTGAAGAATTGTAAATATTATTACCTCTTTAGTTGAATAAATATCTACTATAGCACCAAAAATGATTTACTATTATTTGCCATTAGCTGAAAATTTTCAAACCCTTCCTTTAGGAAAATAATCAGCAAAATATTACAACAACGTTCCCCATCAGTGTCAACTGGATTAATATTGTTGCTCTATATGTTTAAGACTGAGCTCATTTTAAGTACTTTATATGCTGTTTAATGTTCAGCATCATATTCTATAAAGCATATGTCTGCAGTGGCTCTCCTGTGAGGACAGCTGAAAAAAAAAGTGTAAAGTAAATATTAATAACAAAAAAAATCTGCTGGATTAAAAGACTTGAACATGGTTAACAGTCAATATCTACAGGGAGAATTAAAATATGAATAAAAAATGAAGGTTGTGTGTTGACAAAACATCTTGTTAAACGTGGTACATTCAAACATTCTCACTAATAGTAATCTAAAAGTGCTGAATGAGCTTGCACCTCTTCAGCGTGACAGTTTTATGGCCCGAGCTGCTGTCTCCATCATCATCAAAGTTTTTCTTGCTGATGTACTAAAGGAGTTATTAACTACTTTTAATAATAAAAGAATCTTTTAATCTTTTATTACGAATTGTTAATAAATTACAGCTGTCACTTGCTGAGTAGGTTCTTATCTAACCACTGGCACCTGAGCAAAAGACTGTGGGAAACGTGGACATCTGATCAGATTGGGTTTTGTTGTTCTTTGCTTGTTCAATGTGTTTTCAATTTGAGTTCAACTTATGAAGAGGAATGCATGAGGACTGAAATATTTGCTTATTTAAATGTGCTGGAAAAAAGTACTTCCTTCTGTAGGATCTCTTTTTGTTTTTTATAAGAGGAAATATATATGACAGTATGACACTGTATGACAGTATTTGTTGCTTTAACATGTGTTTACCTAAATATTACTTATTTTTTCTATGAATTATTGTATTGTTAAAGTAATGTATTTGTTTTTGCTTTGGTTCTGCCACAGAGCATTTCCTTTTATTATCAGGTTTGGAAGTTTAGAATCAGGGAATTTTAATTACTTGTAGTTCTATATTTAAAAGTGGGACATCCCACTTTGGCTCAGACTACAAGAATCTACTTGTGTGACATTAAAGCTTGTGCAAGAAAACAAAAATAATAGGTCAATTATTTTATGCTATCTCGTTTAAAAACACCTCATTTGTTTTTCTCTGTGTTTCTAATTAAGGTACCTGGATGCCTACCTCAAGACTTTCCTCACCTCAGCAGAACAACATTTTATGTTGGGATTACCAGTGACGTATTACGTGTTCACAGATTCACCAGAGAAAGTACCAAATATCACACTTGCTTCTCTGCGATACATAAAGATTGTCCAAGTGGAAAAGCACACCAGGTGGCAGGACATCTCTATGATGCGAATGAGAACAATATCAGAAACAATAGAGTCAGAAATCCGTCACAAATTTCATTATGTCTTCTGTTTTGATGTGGATCAGGAGTTTAAGGGGAGATTTGGGTCTGAGGCACTGGGTGATTCTGTGGCATTGCTCCATGCCCACTATTATAAATTACCAAAAGCCCGGTTTACCTACGACAGAAACCCCAAATCTAAAGCCTTCATGGAAACTGGAGATTTCTACTACCATGCTGCTATCTTTGGAGGACTGTGGCAAAATGTAAAGCATTTGGTAGATGCCTGTTATCTGGGCATCATAGAGGATAAACTAAATAATGTGGAAGCTCTGTGGCACGATGAGAGCCATCTAAACAAGTACTTTTGGATTCATAAACCAAGCAGGCTGCTCTCTCCAGAGTACTGCTGGGACCAGAGCATTTGGGACAAGCGCGATATACTTGTCACCCGCCTAGTGTGGGCACCAAAACATTATGACACACTTCGTACTTGGTAGAGTGGCCAAGAATTTAAAATTGGAATACTAGAAGTAAGAGCTTGTTGTTCATTGTGGTTATCATTCGCTAAGTGGGCTAGTGGCTCTATAGCAGGGGTGGGCAATCTCAGTCCACGAGGGCCGGTGTCCCTGCAGGTTTTAGATGTGTCCTCGAACCAACACAGCTGATTTAAATGGCTAAATTAGCTCCTCAACATGTCCTGAAGTTCTCCAGTGGCCTGGTAACGAACTAATCATGTGATTCAGGTGTGTTGACCCAAGGTGAGATCTAAAACCTGCAGGGACACTGGGCCTCGTGGACTGAGATTGCCCACCCCTGCTCTATAGTTTAGTGGTTTACACATTCACAAAGCAGTAAAAGCGTCTCAAATTCCCAAACAAATTAATAAATAAATAAAATGAATCTTCCAAATTAAAACATGTGGATCTACCCCATGTAGTTGTTATTTAGGGGTTGTATCAGGGGTGTCAAACATTAGGCTTGGGGCTTCCCCTGCGCTTTTCCTATTGATAAAGGCATCTTCCATTGCTATTCATGCAACACAGAGTTAAGGGAACTGATTAACAATTAATGACAAAAAAGTTCCCATTTATAGAAATATCTACTCAAACATTTATCTCGACAATGACCAACCAAAACCGTTTTTTCTTTTTATACATTCATTATGTAGAAAAACTGAGAGTTGAAATTGCACTTATTTTCCTCATATTATAGGAAAATAAGTTTTAGTTTGCTTATTTTGCGTTTGGAAAGACGTCCTTTTATATGTAAAGTTTCTGTAACTTAACCGAATTTCAAGCAGTTACCAATTCTATGGAGGACAGGAAAAGCCACACGACTTGAAGTGAAGAATTTTATGCTTCAATAATAAATTGTGCAATAAAATATGCATTAAGAAATTAATTTTCAAAATCAATGATTAAATTTAAAATAAAAAGAGTAATTATAAATCTGTCATGGTTCTTGGTCTTGCACCCAGCATTTTGAGTGTATTGTATGAATGTTTTTGTATTATTATAATAATTGAAGTTAAACTAGTTAGTTCTGCCTTCATTCTTCCTATGTCTCTGAGTTTCTTTGTTATCCCAGTTTAGTTTCTTGTTTGTTAGACTCCCCTCGTGTCTTTGTCCTCTCTCCGTGTGTGTGTGTGTGTGTGTGTGTTTCTCTCTTCTGTTTACATGTTCCCCTCCTCATGTTTCCTGCCATGTCTCCCCTGTCTGTCATGTTCATTCATCAGCTAAAATCATGTTTTACTTCACATCTCTGCTTTTGGGTCCACTCTACTAACCCACACAGTCTGCCACTCGAGACTCTGGAATCGAATGGAATTATTAATCCATGAATAAATGGACTTCACAAAAAAGAACTGAAAAAGAATTACAGGAATTTCAAAATCCATTTTCAAATTCTAAATAAAAAACAGATTTTCAAGATGTTTTATAAAATACAATTTAAAAAACAGAAATAAGGAAATGGATTCAAAAATCAAAGATTTATTTCTGACATTTAAACCATTTCTCACTTGCAAATCCATTTCTTCACTGCATTCCCCTTTTCTATTAACTAATAGATTAGCTATTATATTAACTATAAAATTATCTAATAAATTAACTGTTGAAGTTGCTGTCTCATTTCTGATTTCCAGAAGCAATGCAAAATAGCCACGCAGTGTGATCTAAAGAGCTCTCTGATTGGTTAGGGAGTTGCCCCCTTTGTATCCCATACAGTGCTGTTTTGCCCACACTTTCTGCACCACAGTAGAGAGGGGAGGATGGTGTCACAGTACTGGGTATGACCCAGTGTTTTGTGTATATTGGTTTATTTATATTCTTGGATTATTGTCATTTTTGGTTTTCTGCTTGTTTTTATTCTTAGTTCTTAGGATTTAGGTTTCTGTTATTTTGCCTTCTCCATGTTCCGCATCCAGACACTCTCTTGTCTCCATGTTCTCTCTGTCTTTCCAGTTAGTAGTGTCTCTGTCTCAGAGTCAAGTGTGAATGTCTCTTGTTTGCTGTTTTGTTTTGATAGTCCTTGTCCTGTGTGCAGTGTATCTAGTTTTGCTTCCCCTTGTCTCATTATATCTGATTAGTCCCAACTGTGTTTCCCTCCTGTTTCTCAATCCCTCGTTACTCCCTTGTGTATTTAAGCCCTGTATTTTTCTTTGCCCTTTTTTGCGTCATACCTTCTCAGTGCTGTGTTTCCTCCATGTTCTTAGCTTCCATAGAAAACTAGAACACAAGAAACTATTAGCTGAGACCTCAGTTTGCGAAATTCTAGTTATCATGCATTGTTTCATTTTTCCTGTATTCCAATTTTTCACAGCACAACAAAAGCTGCCGTCTTTAGTTCATCTCTCTGCATCCTGATTTGAGTCCAATCTCCTGCCTGGCAAACAGAAAACATGACAGAACGACACGACCAAGAAATGGACCCAGCAGACTCGGTGAGAGAGCTGCATCGCGCAGTCAGGGTGTTTCTGCAAGAGAGGATGAAATGGGAGACTCAGTGCACTCGGGAGCACCAGTGGCTGTTCGACAAGGCTAGGCTGGTTTTTGGGGCTCTCAGAAGTTTTCAGACCTTGTCATATACAGCTCATCCTCTGACCCACTCTCCCACTTCCTTTCCTCCTCTGTCAACTACTTCACCCAGGTCCAGAGGGAGGTGTTCCGGGCAGCAGGATAAAGTCTTTGACCCCGGGCTTGGCAGATTTTTTTCACTTATTCCAAGCAAAAATACCTTCTATTAAGTGAAAAAAATCTGCCAATGGAACAAGTGAAAATTCCCTAGTTTCAAGATGCACTGTCTAAAAACAAGTTTCTATATTTTACTGCCCCGTCTCCACCAGAGGTCAGTGCGCTGTCTGGCCCTGCTTCATCTCCGCCAGAGGTCAGCGTGCCACTCAGTACATGTACAATGAAATTATGAGTGCTCCACGCCAACTGTGCCGGAATAAAAATATAAATATAACAAGGCGTTTGTAGTTGGTGAGAGCTTGGATGCCTCTTCACACCTGGCAGGGGTTGTTGTCATTGGGAAAACCCTCTATCCTCCTCATGAGGGCCTCATTGGCGTATTTGATGCTCCTCTTCAGGTTGGCTCTGGCAGTGCTGTAGAGAAAACTCTGTAAAACCGATGAAGCACTAATGAATTAATACAGAGGTAACAGACTTGATATTGGGCTATTATCATTTGACTTGATCAGATGATTTAAGAACAACTACTGGAGCTGATGGTCAATAATTAATAAATACACATAACACAACACGTTTGTTTAAATACATGCATACATACTGCTCAAAAACAAGCAAAAGTAACAATAAAAGGAAATACTCAAATAGTCACTCCTGCTGCAGCAGTTAAATCTAAAACCAGTTTAAAGTGCACAAAGGCGACTGGATTATCTTTTAGCTTAGTACAAGCAATACAGATTCTCAAATTTCAAAAATATTCCCCGCGAATCAATAACAGTCACTACAATTTCAAAAACACGGGTCCTCACAGGAGATATACAATCCATGAGAAATATCCAAGCACTGTTGTCAATAAACAGGGGAAACGTTGTCTGCATTATTGTGAGAATCAGTGTAATTGAATAATGAGACTGGAGAGGGGGACAGTGTCATCTTTGACAACTCCCTAGAGATGTCAAAGACAGAAACAGAAACAGTGTGCCAAGGTCTGGCTCATCTGAACAGAGTCAGATGATAAATGACGTCCGAAACTTCATTCAGCAAGGCACTGCTGCAGTACGGGATTCAATAGTTTATAAGGAATTGAATCACTGGCGAGATTTGTGCTGTGTTTGGGTGATTTTGTGTAAGAGATGGCGAACCAGTGTGCAACATGACTAGAAACATGGAGCCAGGAGGAACATTTATTTATAGACCATCAAGAAGTCTCAAGCAAAAGGAGAGCACACCATGGCACATGTTTAAACAAGGAAGGTGTCACGATCTGGTTGTAGGACTCAGGCACAGAGCGGTTAGACGTCTCCAAAAACAGTTTATTTACAGCACCAGTGCACAATATATACAGTGAAGGGGAATCCAAAACTCCAGGGAATCACAGGGTAGCTCTCTCACACTCGCTCACGTCTTCTTGCCCACACTCACACACGTTCACATGGCAGGGAGGTCACAGGTCCGAGGAGGAAGGTCTGAAGCAGAAGAGAAGGGAAGTCACAAACTAATCAAGAATCTCAAATTATTAAGCACAGGTTCGCAGGAGCTGTGAGGAACACTAACGTCTATAGTACAATCATCCAGCGACGAGAGGATCTGTGTTCCAGCCTCAAATAGTGCTCCCGGTGATGACAGGTGATTGTTGTCAGGTGTGTGGGCCAAGGGCGGGAGCCCACAGTGAGCTCCGCCCAGGCAGAGAGGGAGAGAGAGAGAGAGAGAGAGAGAGAGAGAGAGAACCAACACAGCACATGTAGCCTTGTGGGGCCGGCCGGGCAGGCACGGAGACCATGACAGAAGGTTTATTCATTTAAATTATTTATTATTAAAATAGACATAACAGGGTTTTTTTCAATTGAAAAAAATACATGTTCAAAGCACCATATCAGCCCAATAACACAGATGACACATGATATCAAACAAAAGCTGGCAACTCAGCTCTGTAGAGTGGGCAATCATAATGAAGCAGCCCATTATAAGTTGTAGATTCAAGCCACTCTTCATATTTTTGGCCAGTAGATGTCACCAAAGAGGACTGTGTTGAAAAGCTTTGAGTAATGAATCGTTTTTCAATACAAGCTTCAATGCTTCAGAAAGCTTCATTTGGCCATCACTGCTGTTTGGTGTACGATAACAGTACACAGCTCTGGCTCACAATAGTCGGCGTCTAAGTCATACAATGTTATAGTAGGTGTTAAAAATGCATTAAAAAGGGAAAAGCAATCTCTTGGAAATACAAACCTGCAACAAGTTCGTTTTTCACATGGCTTATCTCTGCACATCTGAAGGGGGAAAGCTGGGGCAGGCTTGAATAACAAATACATGCAATCTGATTGGCCGGGCGTAGCCATGTGATTAGGGTCATGTAACTAAGGCACTGTGAGTGAAATGTTTAATGGCAGAAAAAGTGTAGAAAATTATTACAATCTAGTAAAAACAGATTTTACTCTGGGTTACAAGAGTCCCTTAGCCTGAAGGCCGAGTTCTGATAAGAGCCTGTACTTCTCTAGTCATCCAAGGTTTTCAGTTGTAAAAGAAAGTAGAGAAGGATAGGTTTCTAGGCAGGGGCGGATCTAGAGAAATTTTCTTAGGGTGGCATGAGGGTGGCAAAGAAATCAAATGGGGTGGCAAAATCAAAGCCTTTTTTTCCCCCCCAAACACATATGCAGGTGGTTACATATGGTTAAAATAATTCAAATGCAGTAAGTATACATGTTTTTCATATAAATATAGTCTATAACTTAATTATTGTCTGTTGCCCACATAATTACACACTTTAGTTACATAAAACATGTAAGTTTTGATGTTATGTACTGTATAGCCTGTATAATAAATAAATATGTAGCCCAATAAGTATAAACTCCAGAAAGCTACACAACATGGGGCGGTTCATTTACAAACACAAGTCTAACTTAAATTTCACACTGTTTTTTGTTAGAAAACAATCACATTGTTTAATGCTTAAATTACACAACATGTCAGAAATCTGCACTGTCATGAACAAAAATTTAAACCTAATTTTTCATGATTTGTTGGATTAACCCACTGAGGTCTGAAATACAACCAGCCATTTTTGACTTCTTTTGAGTTTATGTTTGTATTTCACCCTCAAATTGTTTCATTTTATTTTTTTCCCCTTGCCTTGTTTGGTATCATTCTTTTCAGCTCAACTGAATTTAGTTGTTTTTTTCACTGACATACTGTATTAGTATTACTATTACTATTAATAGTACTATTACTGATCTGAAATCACACAAAGAACTTAAAATCCTAGTAGTATTTTTTTACTTTAAAAAAAACAACAGACATGTTGAGTAAATTTTTATAACTTGAAATGCAAATATAAAATGTACATTTTGTAAACATATGCAACTATTTATCTAAAAATGCAGCCAAAACACCTGCCGTTTTTTGCATTTTGTACAACCATTTAAAAATATTACTAAAACTAAAATGAGAGAACAATCAGGTTTCGCAATAAGATGCCCCACAAATGATGTGTCACAGTAAAAAAAAAGTTTGTCCACCAAAAGACAGAGGAAAACAGCACAGGGATAAACCTGCAGGCCTGACAGCAGGAGGTGTATCACTCCGCTGGTTTTCTACTTAGTGACAGTGTTTACATTACAAATGTGCCTTAGTGACGTTCATTAGTGCCCTCACTGACACACAAAACAAAACAAGACAACACAACACACCAAGTATACACTCCACACTAAACGTCACAAATCTCCCACATCTAAAAACTCTCTCTCTCTCTCTCTCCCTCTCTCCCTTGCTCGCTCTGTCTCGCTGCCATTACCCTCACTCCCAAAACTCTCCCCTCTTCCTAAACCACCAAATCCCACATGTTGACGTTTTTTTTTTTTAAATTGGTCGACATGGTACATTTTTCCACCGATAGGAAAGAGGTGGCTTTTTCCCCCTTTCTTTACTGTTTTCGCGCTGTCCTTAGAAAACGCTCAAAACACACACAAAAACGTGACGACAGTATTTAGAACAAAGCATGGCTTATATATATTATCATAACTCTGGATTTACTGGCCTGTAATTAAAATTAAAAAACTTTGAAGTTTCAATATGGGCTGAAATAGAGACTCAGCGGCTGCAGTTTGTTGCTGTGTCAGCTTACGTCAGTCATGTGATTTGGAGGTGCAGCGTGTCTGTGGACCACAGAGGGTTAATAACACTCACCTTCCTTCCATTTCCAGAGTGTAACGTCCAACCACCTGTGTAAAAAGCGAAATTCCCATGGTGTTGTTCAAAATGTGCCCTGGCACAATCATAAACATTGCTTGCTACTGAAAACAAGAAAAAAGCCGGTCCTGCTATGGGCTGAACCATTTGTTAATGGTGGAGGGGGGGACACTATGCAATATATTCAGTTTTAGCATTTATATTCACTGTTGAGTGTAACTACGCTCAAACTGTTAATGCTATCTTATTTTAATAAACAACACTGTCATGTGCAAAACTGGGATGGCACTTGGGGTGGCAAGGGATCATTTTAGGGTGGCACTTGCCACCCCATGCCACCCTTCTAGATCCGCCCCTGTTTCTAGGCTCTAAATATGACCCACTGGACTGTAACGGCACAGGTTTTGAGTAGGCTCAGGGAGTTACTCAGGGTTTCAGTTAAGAAATGAATGTAGACTAGAATGTTGATTATTGCCTCGCCTCTGTCAGTGCGCCCCAGGGTGGCTGTGGCTACAACGTAGCTTGCCATCACCAGTGTGTGAATGTGTGTGTGAATGGGTGGATGACTGGATGTGTAAAGCGCTTTGGGGTCCTTAGGGACTAGTAAAGCGCTGTATAAATACAGGCCATTTGCCATTGTTTTAAGCTATTATCTCCCACTATAGACTCTTACTCTTAGGCTCTTTTAACTTTACCAAACATGTGACTGGGCCAACACACAGCAGTGGCCACACCTCGGATCTGATTCTATCACTGGGTCTGGATATCGGACCAGTTTATCGTGAGGACATTTTTATTAGTTATCATAAATATCTTTTATTTGATCTCTCCTTTGTTTGTGACACACTGCCCTCTGTTCATGTGAAGCATTCACAATTAATTATTGACTCTGCGGTGAAATAATTTGTGGAATTGTTTGATAATAATTTACCTGAAACCGATGATATCAGAATCAGAATCAGAATACTTTATTGATCCCTAGGGGAAATTATTTATATATAAATTATTTATAAATATAAAAAAAAATATTATTATATTTATTATATATATTTATATATAGAACGACATGTGGCCTCAAAACATTCTAGATAAAGTGGCTCCTCTTAAAATCAGGAAAGGCAGAACTACTAAATCCCTGCCCTGGTTCACAGAAGCTATTCGCAGCTTTAGGCAAATTTGCCATAAAACTGAGTGCCAGTGGAAAGCCACAAAACTTGAGGTTCATAAGCTCCACTTTTAGAGCTAGAACTATTATCTACCTTCAACAACATGGTGAAAGATGCAAGAGCCACTTATTTCTCTAAACTACTTGCAGGAGGAAAAAGAAATCCTAAGGTTCTCTTCGACACAGTAAATAACAACAGTTTTTTTAAAAGATCTATCAGAAATACTGACCTAAATGAAACCCTCAGTGAGTCCAGCTGATGTCCTGCCTACTTCTCTATTTTGCAAAGTTTTTGACACCACTGGGCCCTCTGTGGTCACACTGATAAACTGTTCCCTGCTATCTGGCTCTGTCCCCAGCGGCTTTAAACAGAGTGTTATCAACCTGTGCTGAAAAGGCCGAACCTGGATCCGACTCTTCAGTCAAGCTACAGACCCATCTCAAAACTTCCTTTTATTTCTAAAATATTAGAAAAAGTCATTTGGTCTCAAGTAAAGAATGCACTGGAGAAACATAACATTCTTGATAACTTTCAGTCGGGATTTAGAAAGTCACACTCCACAGAAACTGCTCTCCTAAAAGTAACAAATGACCTTTTGATGGCCGCGGACAGAGGTGATTGCTCAGTCCTTGTCCTGTTGGACCTTAGCTCGGCCTTCGATACAGTTGATCATCAGATCTTAGTCCACCGCTTAAATCATATGGTAGGGATATCTGGATCTGTTCTGAAATGGCTCACCTAATTTCTGGCAGATAGAACACTCTTAGTTTCGGTGGAAAACTTTCAGTCAGTTGTAGCTAAGTTGTCATGGGGAGTCCCACAAGGTTCGGCTCTAAGCCCCTTATTGTTTTCATTATCCTTCCTTTAGGCCGTATTATTGAAATCGATGATATTCAATTATACATCTCCAAACTCTTCCATGGCATGCATTTTTAATTTCTCTTTGACATTTGGACATATTGGGACCCGATGAATGTAAAAACAAAAAATTACCAGATTTGGGTTTTTTTTACCTGATTTTTGTTTCTAAGAAAAATGAGAGCCACACATGAGGATATTCATTTAAAATTTTGAAAGAACAGTGGCAGTATAATGTCCTCGTAAGTGGATATCAGGCCCTTGTAGAGCAAATTTTAGTATTTTTATCTAAACAACCCAAAATGTGATGTCCACATATGTGGATGGCAAGTCCTAGGAGGTTAAACCCTGGGAATTGGATAAATTACCCACTCTAATGGACTGTCTTAAAGAGATTAATGGTTGGATGACAAACAATTTTTTGCAGATGAATGCAGACAAGACTGAATGTTTGATTCTTGCCCCAGAGAGTATCAAGCCCCAAATTAGTCAATATCTTGGTCCTTTCTCATCCTCAATAAAAGCTACCGCTGGGAATCCATGAATAATTTTTGATCAATCTCTGTCTTTTGATGCTCATATCAAGTCTGTGACCCGCTACTTCTTTTTTCATTTAGGAAACATTGCCAAACTTAGGACTATTGTCTCCAAAGGTGAACTGGAGATGCTTGTCCATGCCTTCATCTCCTCTCATTTAGATTACTGTAACACACTCTTTTCTTGTCTGTCTAAGGCTTCCTAAATCGGTCCAAAATGCCGCAGCAAGGCTTTTATCCCACAGTCATAAATTCTCTCACATCACCCCTATGTTAAAATCCTCGCACTGGCTTCCAGTTGGGTATAGATATCAGTTTAAAATCCTCACCTTTACATTCATGTCCGTACAATGTGAGGCCCCCACTTCTCCAACAAACGAGTTTCTCCAACCCTACTCTCCAAACCGGATCCTTAGATCCACTGATAGTGGTCTTCTAAGCATTCCACTGACCCATTTAAAAAACCCTGGCTCCAATATTGTGGAACAGTCTACCTCCCCCGCTACGCACCATCAACTCTGTGGCTTCTTTTAAAAAACAGCTTAAAACACTTCTGTTTAGACTGGCATTTAGGTAATATTCATGTGTAGTATGCTGTTTTATTGCATATGCTATTATACCATCTTTATACTGTTTTATTGTTTCAATTGATATGCTTTTATATTCCCATGTGAAGCACTTTGAAATAACTTCCTGTTTTAAAAAGTGCTATATAAATAAATTTTACTTACTTACTTAATAGCATTAGTCTCGAAATACAACACTTCATGGAGTTATTGGCCTTTACTATTTAGGACCAATATGGAAAAAGCAGTGTTGCATGGAGACAGTGTCAGCCCTGTCAGCGGCTGATCAGCTGATTACGGGGCCGGGCTTAAAAGAGAGATGCCACTCACCTGTTCGCCGCTCAGACATCGTTCCCTTCATGTCAGGAGCTCCGAAACTTTGCCTACGTCAGTCTCCGCCTGATTCAGCAACTGTGAGTGTTTTTTCCTCTCGATTCTTTCTCTCATCCGAGCCCTGCTCGCTCTCCATTTGTAACGCCAGTTCCGAAGCCAAGCTTCGTGCACAGATCGTTACTAGAATAACTGCGTGTCTGTTCCAACCCACCGCTAGCCTTCGCCGCGTTTGGGTCTAGCCAGCACGCCACACGGGCACGCCGAATTACTGTGTGTAATTCGCCCGCCGTGACAGGATGTCTGAGCCACACATAGACCCAGCGAATTGAACGGCTGAAAGCCGAGTACTATATCTGCGGCGGTGTGGTGGATCGGATGAGCACGAAACTGGAGTCTCTCACGGAACCGTCCTCCAACTTTCCACTTCCGTCACCTCGCTGCAACGACAGCCAGCGCCGGTGAGCGCGGAGCCCCGGATCGGACTGCCAGATAAGTGGAACGGAGTTGATGGCCGGCCTGATGGTTTGCTTGCCACTTTAGACATGCTGTTTGAATGCCAGCCCACTAAATACGCCACCGCCCGTGCCAAAGTTGCGATGCTAACCTCTCTCCTGTCTGGCCAGGCTCAGGAATGGGCGCGGCTCTTTTACAACAACAAATCTGCTGCTTGTAATGACTATGCTCTGTTTGTGGAGGAATTAAAAAAGACATTCGTTCCTCCGAGCAGTGAAGTGGAGGTGGAGTCGCAGCTGCTTCATTTACGCCAGGGCAGTCGACCCGTCTGTCACTTTGCCTCCCAATTCCGTACCCTGGCCGCTAAGCTAAAGTGGGGAGATGCTTCTCTACGCTCCATCTTCCTGGAGGGGCTGGCTGATTACATCTGGGATGAGATGACCGGCCGTGAGGCCCCTAAAACCCTGGATGAGGCCGTGGATCTCGCCCTGAAGATCGACCAACGAGTGATGTCGCGGCCTCGCCACACCCCTCGGGCCTTCAAACCCTTCCAGCCTCAGAGGACCACGTCTTGCAGCCTCCTCCCCTCTGATGGAGCCGCTGCTAGCCCAAGCCGTACATCCAGCGAGGAACCCATGCAGCTGGGCAGACTCTCCAAAGAAGAGAGAGAGAGACGCTGGCGTGAGGGTCTCTGCGCCTACTGCGGATCAGCTCGCCACCGTCGTCCCCAGTGCCCGCTACGTCCGGAAAACGACGACGCCAGGTAGACTGCGGGGGGGTCCCACCTGGCCAGTCGCACTCCGCCGGCCCCTCTCGCTTTCTGTTACCAGTAATATTTCATCTGAACTGCCGTCAGTCCTCATCAGAAGCCCTCCTGGACACCGGAGCCGCTGAGAACTTCATCGACCAAAAACTAGCCTCCCGACTTGGCATTCCGCTAACTCCTGTGGACCGATTCCTCCCAGTGACCTCTGTGGACGGGCGACACCTCCAACCCTACCCGATCCAGCTCCAAACCCAGCCGGTTCACATGTCTATCGGGGACCATCAGGAGGAGATCCAATTCCTAGTCGTCTCGGCCATTTCTTCACCACTTATCCTTGGATACCCCTGGTTCCGCCAGCACGACCCCCACATCTCATGGTCTTCCTGTCAAATCCTGGGTTGGGGTCCCCGGTGTCCTCGCCGCTGCCTTCTCTCTCGGACCCAAAAGGACTCAAAGTCAGGAGAGGCCCCTCCCCCGGAGCCCATTGATCTGGATAAGATCCCTCCGGCGTACCATGACCTATTTGAGGTCTTCAGTAAGAGGCGAGCCTCCACTCTACCTCCTCATCGCTCCTACGACATGGCCATTGAGCTCCTCCCAGGAGCGGTCCCTCCTCGTGGTCATCTGTTTTCTCTGTCTCCCGCAGAGAATAAAGCCATGGAGGAGTACGTTACTGAGGCCCTCCAACAGGGCTTTATTCGCCCCTCTACCTCTCCTGCTGCTGCTGGATTCTTCTTTGTCAAGAAGAAAGACGGCGGGCTCCGCCCCTGTATAGACTATCGGGGCTTGAATAAAGTCACCATCAAGAACCGCCATCCGCTTCCTCTGTTATCCACCGCGCTCGATTCCCTCTCCCAGGCCCGCATCTTCACCAAACTGGACCTACGCAGCGCCTATAACCTGGTGCGCATTAGAGAAGGGGATGAATGGAAGACCGCCTTCATCACCCCTAACGGGCACTGGGAGTATTTGGTGATGCCCTTCGGCCTCTGCAACAGCCCTGCCGTCTTCCAACATCTGATCAACGACGTCCTGCGGGATATGCTAGGCCGGTGGGTGTTTGCTTATCTTGACGACATCTTAATCTACTCCCGCACCGAAGTGGACCATGTTCGCCATGTGAGGGCCGTGCTGAGCAGGCTGCTCAAGTACCAGCTGTTCTGCAAATTGGAGAAGTGTGCATTCCATCAGCGGTCCACCTCCTTCCTGGGCTTCACCATCTCCTCCGATGGCCTGACCATGGATCCGCAAAAGGTTCAAGCGGTGACCCAATGGCCTCAGCCCTCCAGCCTTAAGCAGCTACAGAGCTTCCTGGGCTTCGCCAATTTCTACCGGCGTTTTATCCGCAACTTCAGCACCGTTGTCGCCCCACTGACATCTCTCACCAAACCAGCTAACCTGCCTAAACCCTTCTGCCTCTCCCGGATGCAAAACAGGCGTTCCGAGAGCTTATCCAGCGGTTCACCACGGCCCCCGTTCTGCTCCACCCTGACCCTACCAGAGACTTCGTGGTGGAGGTGGTTGCCTCCGATGTTGGCGCTGGCGCCATCCTCTCTCAACACGGCCCGGATGGAAAACTGCACCCATGCTGCTATTTCTCAAGGAAGTTTTCCCCACGCAGCAACGATATGGTGTCGGAGACCGAGAACTCTTGGCCATTAAGTGGGCCTTAGAAGAATGGCGGCATTGGCTCCTGGGGGCAAAAGACCCTTTTCTGATCTGGACTGATCATCAGAACCTGATCCACATCCGCTCGGCCAAGCAACTCAACCCCCGGCAGGCCCGTTGGGCCTTGTTCTTTGAGCCTTACAATTTCCACCTCGCCTACCGACCTGGTTCCAAGAACGCCAAGGCAGACGCGCTCTCCAGACAGTTCGCCCAGGGCGACCTCACGTCAGACCCAGGACCTATCCTGCCTTCTCAGCGCTTTGCTGCCCCCTTCGGTGGCCCCTGGAGGACTCTATCCGGGATGCCCTGACCGCGAACCACCTCCGCCTGACACCCCTGCTGGGAGACTCTATGTACCATCCCGATGCCGTCAGGAGGCCTTGCTCTGGGCTCACTCCTCCCGCTCTCTGGTCACCCGGGGCCTGACAGGACTCTCCAGCTCCTCCGTCGTGCCTTCTGGTGGCCCTCCATGACTCGGGACATCCGGGAGTTCGTTTCCGCCTGTGACACCTGTGCTCGGGCCAAGTCCTCTACTCAGCCTCCCGCAGGCGACCTTTGCCCTCTCCCTGTGCCGGGACGTCCCTGGTCCCATGTCGGCCTTTGACTTTGTTACCGCCTCCCGTCCGTGAACGGTCTGGACACCATCCACACCTTTGTGGACCGGTTTTCTAAGGCGGTACACCTGGTCGCCCTGGCCGGCCTCCCCTCCGCCAAACAGACAGCTGAGCTCTTCTTGGGCCATGTCGTCCGGCTTCACGGCTTCCCCAAGGACATAGTCTCCGACAGGGGCCCCAGTTCACCGCCAGGTTCTGGAAAGCCTTTTGCCGTCTGATTGGAGCATCTCCCAGCCTCTCGTCCGGCTACCACCCGCAGACCAATGGGCAGGTTGAACGGACCAATCAACAACTGGGACGCTTCTTGAGGTGCTTCGTCTCCGCCCAACCGTCGCTTTGGCCTCGTTACCTGTTGTGGGCTGAGCTGTCTCACAACCTTCACGTCTCTTCAGCCACCGGTCTTTCGCCCTTTGAAGTCTGTCATGGTTTTCATCCTCCTGTCTTCAGCCACCAGGAGGCGGAGGTCGACGTGCCTGCTGCCGAACAGATGGTCCGCCGCTGTCGTCAGGCCTGGATCAAGGCACGGGCTGCCATCTCCCGCTCCAACACTCGATGCGCTGCGCAGCATCGCCGCCGCCACCGTCCGGTCATCCTTTTCGGCCGGGGACCGCGTCTGGCTCTCCACGAGGCACCTGAGACTCCATACCGAATCCAGGAAACTCACTCCCAGGTTCGTTGGCCCCTATGAGATCACTGCCCGGCTCAACCCCGTGACTTACCGTCTCCGGCTTCCATCCGCCATGAAGGTCCACCCTGTTTTCCACGTCTCCCAGCTCAAGCGGCGCGTTGCTTCCTCGCTGGCGCCCCGTCCCGTCCCGCCCCTCCCGGTTCCTCGATGGGGACCCTATCTACACTGTCCGGCTCTTGGACTCCCGTCGCCGGGGTCGGGGGTCCAGTACTTGGTGGACTGGGCTGGTTTCGGCCCTGAGGAGCGCTCCTGGGTGCCGCCCCGCTTCATCTTGGATCCTCCTCATCTCGGTTTGCGTCGCCGCCGTCCTGGACCGTCGGTGCCGGTCTTCGGGGGTCCTGTCAGCCCTGTCAGCGGCTGATCAGCTGATTACGGGGCCGGGCTTAAAAGAGAGATGCCACTCACCTGTTCGCCGCTCAGACATCGTTCCCTTCATGTCAGGAGCTCCGAAACTTTGCCTACGTCAGTCTCCGCCTGATTCAGCAACTGTGAGTGTTTTTTCCTCTCGATTCTTTCTCTCATCCGAGCCCCGCTCGCTCTCCATTTGTAACGCCAGTTCCGAAGCCAAGCTTCGTGCACAGATCGTTACTAGAATAACTGCGTGTCTGTTCCAACCCACCGCTAGCCTTCGCCGCGTTTGGGTCTAGCCAGCACGCCACACGGGCACGCCGAATTACTGTGTGTAATTCGCCCCGCCGTGACAGACAGATACACAAGAAAACACAAATTAACTATGGGTTCAACTATGGGTTGAAATAATCTGCTTGTTTAGGGTAGTCTGATTGTTTTTAATAACGACTCTACAAGTAAGACTGTTTCATTCTCAATAACAGAACAAAAAAGAAAAATAAACATACAGACAGATTAAACTCAGGTCAACCTGTAACAGACTGTTGAGAGGAAAAAAAACCTATAGTGAACACTTACAATGGTTCATGATAAAAACAGTATATAGGAATACTATCTGCTTACATTCTGTTGAGTGGAAAGCTGACTGGAAAGCACTTCACAGCACAGTAAACAAAGGTAAGTCAGGAACAATGAACATTTTATCAGTGTAATCTGACCAATTACTTTTGAGTCGAATGAGAACAGGGGACTGTGTAAAAAGGCTTAGATTTTCTAATAGTTTGTGAAATACTTTTGTTCAGACACACAAAGCAAGTAGTCTGCATCATAAGCTCAAACATATCATGTATCTGTAACTCAAATTTATTTTGGTTGACTTTGGTTGATTAAGTGCCTATTATTATACAAACATCACTCTATATAGTTTTAACCCAAACATGAATACCAGCTGTACAATACTGTTAAAAGAGAATTAACATCTCTGCTTAACCATCTTTTTCCCTCACCCACAACTGCTTGCGGCAGATGGCCACCCCTCCTTGAGGCTGGTTCTGCCAGAGACGTTGTTAAATTAGTTTAGCCTTGAATGTGTGGCGGAAATGTTTGATCCCAATCTTTTGGATCAAAAGTACAGAGAAGAAAAGTCATCTGTGGGCCTTACTGTGTTTGTGGTGGAAAGGTTGGTTCCTCCATGAACACTGTATTCATTGAATATTGTAGAATGTTGCCTTCCAGTTAACAAAACTGGCAAGATGCTGTGTTTATAACAGTAATCACCTAACGGATGTACAAGAAACACTGGCATAACTGTGCCTGAACGAGTTCATTTACACATTATGTCCCTCAGTCTAACAGACTTTTTTTATATATATATCCTTGCTATCCTTGCCATAAATATGATCTCAAAATGTTCCAGCGATGTTTTCTTCACACTTCAGATTTTCACTTGACCTTAAGGATGAACTAACAAGATGTTATATTGGCCATAATGCAAGAATTTACATCTAATAGGATGTGATAACATTTAATACCCAGAAGATCAAAAGTCAAGCTCACCATTGTGTAGTTGTTTTTTTTAAGGAGTCTGCAAAAATGATGGTGCAGGCATGGAGATATTGTTAGCCTCAGCATTATACAGCATATATAAATGCTTCATACTATATCTGTCAAAGAATGTAAGCTGTACAGAATACCGACATGTATTTTTTTTTTTTACCTGAGTACTTAATACAAACTCAGCTGTGTTGCTAACAAACTGAGATATTAGCTATGAACTGGAACTGATGTTACAGCCAGTCTGTGAGTGAAAGATTAAAGCAGAAAGATTTTCAGTCTCTATTGGAATTAACTGCATTTATTCGGTGTTAACCAAAACAATTTTGGTGTTACTGTTCTTACAGATGTGGTAAAGATGTTGCTGTTTGCACATATTCAATAACCAGCTCTGCACAGAAGTTTAAGAAGAGTCTAGAGTTGACATTGCACCTCAATTTAAGAGCATCAAGTTAGTAATTAGAATCAAACTTATGAGAAAGGAGACCCCTTTAACACAAATCAGCATGATGATAACTACTTATAATGGCTGAAAGTATCTTTGAGTAAAAATAACTTTTTTTGTTTTGGTTTGATTTCAGCCCTATCAGTTGAAATGGAGGAGGCAACGTTTAACCTATACTGAATCCAGACACCAGGGGGCAATAGAGACATTTTTGGGGAACTGCTATGTCATCTGTATTTTCTACCATCATTACTTTAATGGAGAGCCAGTTCAGGCTTCCTGTGCAGGGGTAACTGTTGTAACTCACTCTAGTGGTGGTTTCTGTATTAATCCCACACCATTCCTTAGTAGTTATAATGCTCTAGCTCCTTGTAGTGGTTCTAAATAATTTTGGTTATGGAGTGCCTGTTAATGTTCTTGCTCCCCCTGGTGATGATCATATTGATACTACAGTTCTCCAAAGTGTTTGTAATATTCTAGCTCCCGCTAGTAATTGAATTGATACTATAGCTTTGCCTAATGGTTGTTCCTTATTATCAATATGTAGTTTATAGGGCAGTATTTGGGTTTTTTATGAGAATGTAGGTGTAAAAGCTGTTCTGATCCACACTCCAGCCCAGAAGTTGGCGGTAATGCACCTGATGTTCATTGCCAACTGCCATAAAAAGATAGAAGAAGAAGAACCAAGCCTTATTGTGTTTCAGTTTCATGTTCATGCTCTATACTTAACTCAATTACCTTGTGCCTCCAGTTTCCTTGCTAAGTCACTGCTTCACTCACCTGCAGCTCAATTACCTGGATGCTGGTCTCCTTGGCAAGAATCTCCGCACCTCTCTGCAACCCTGTCAGGAGATTTCCTGTAGTGCAACTCAGGTCAGAATATAAACGCTCAGACCGGTTTAACGTGTACACGGGTGAGACTCAGGGAGACTCACACCCTGCAGTAAAAGAAGCCTTTATTCATAGCTATTTTTCATAGCACGTACAGGAAGAGATAAAATAGAACTGTGCTGCGTGCAGGCTTCCTGTTGAGTCTGCACAGAGTGTAACTTCCCCATTTAAGCTGAATACTGAAAGAGCAAACACATTTAGATAATGAAATGTACTTTTAAGCATAACATAATAAAAATCCCAAAATCCTGAAATCCCTTGACAAACCCCTCCTCAGAAACAAAACTACTCACTGCTTTCACCTGTATGTCCACTGAAAAAGACATGGCTGGGAGATAGGAAAGGGAGAAAGAAAGATGACAAGAAAAACAGAGGGGAAGAGGGACAGCGAGAAAGGGCACTTAAAAAGAAAAAAAAATCTCCCGGATCACCTGTTGAGAGAAAAAAAAGAGAAAACAAGTAGAAAAAGAGAGCAGCATAATAAACACAACACCATCGCATTAATCTAGCTAAGTGTAAACAACAGTAAATATTGAATGTTGTTGTGCAGCACGCAGGACTGACAGCGCACAATGTGCTTTGAGGTTGCAGCCAAGAAAAGTGTGGTTTGTGTCTATGAACAGTGAACACCCATGTGCACACCTAAGTGGATGAGCGCGCTTGTATTCAAAAGCTTTCTCCATGTAACGATCTGCTAGAGGGTGTAGGGAGCCATAGCATGCATGGAGGAGATCCAGGCCCCAGAGTCCAAGAGCCCTAGAAGGACCACTGAAGGGGCACCTGTGCCACTGTCCTGGGAAGAGCTGAAGAGAACCCCAGGTGAGGGTTCACCCAGCAGCCACGCGGACTCTGGCATCAGCCAGCTGTGCCGGAGTGAACCGAGCCCCAGGCCCAGAGGCCGGAGGCCTGAGGGCCCCCCACCCTCTCAGAAGAGGCCCAGCCGAGCCACGGGCGCCAGGCCCTGCCAAGCAGCCACCGGGAGTGAGCGCCCAGCCCAGGATACCAAGAACCACCAACGCACCGACGCCTGAGGGCATCAGCCACCAGCAGGGAGTGTGGTGAGGGGAGAGAGGCCTCCATACTTTGCAGGGCCAGAGATGTTCCCAGAGAGGTGGAGTCTAAGACCCAACCTGACATATAGACACAGACAAACAGGCACACACAGACACAAACATGCATTCCCACCCTCATGCACCCATATACAAATACTCAGCACTCACCTAACATAAAGACAGACACAAATACACATCCTGCTAGAGGGGGAAACTGCACCTAGACCCAGGAGATGTTACCCTTTTCCCCGGGGTGGAGGCAAGCAGTGTGCAGTCAATATAACCA
The DNA here is from genome assembly GCF_013358895.1 of Oreochromis aureus. NCBI lineage: Eukaryota > Metazoa > Chordata > Actinopteri > Cichliformes > Cichlidae > Oreochromis > Oreochromis aureus. Next base: position 9,897,041 of record NC_052942.1, on the reverse strand, counting down.
CGGAGTGGTGCCGGGGTCACGGTAGAGCTGTCCATCCACGTAGATCCGGTCCACGGCAGTGACAGCACAGGAGCCTTTCTGGATGAAACTACGTAGGACTGGGAACAGGACCTTGCGTTGTTCCAGGATCTCTTTGGGGAACTGGTCGTTCACACTGAAGTCTGTTCTTTTCAGCTCCCTGCCGCGACTCTTCACCTGTTCCTTCTCTTTGAAGTGGCCGAATTCTTTTTTTGTTCACCACATTGCTTGATGGCACTTGTAATCCTTTTGTTTTCATTATAGAGGATTGGATAGTTATTAATTTATTTATGTTTGTATTAACAGCTACACTCTGATTGTTAGATAAATTGATTCCATTCTATATAACTACATTAAAATTACATGTGTTTTTTTCTCTCTTACAAACAAAATTATATGTCGGTGCAGGCTGCCATGTAGGGCGACAGGACACTTTCACTGCCCTGTCTGTAACAGGACAATCATATAGCATGGGGATATGGCAAGACTTCTATTGTCATGTCAGCATTCTTCAATGCCAAGTCAGCCAGCACTGTCAGGATTGCTCCCCGCAGTCATATGTTCATATCTTCTACCCTCTGTGCTGAATGAAACTATGGCTTATGGGAAGTCAATAAAAATGAAATTCTCTCACTGTGGTCTTAGTCTTCTTTAAAAAAACCAAAAACAACTTCAAGGCTCACATGATGAAGCATTCAAACAGTTCATTACTTGTTTACCTGCCCTGTCATCTGCAGTGTGTTTGTGTAGCTGAGACTACTGGCTTATATGCTGTGCAGAGAACTGGCCATGGGTTTTCTGTGCCAGTTCACATTCAGAGGAAAACGTGGGAGATCTCACAATGTCAGATGTGAGCTGGAGGAATCTCAGCAATATCAGTTGCTGGCTCAGCAGGGCAGACTAGGCTTCAGTTTATGTGAGCACATTTGCTCACTAGATTACTGTAGAGAAACTGTGAAAGAGCTATTTCTTCAAGAGGAAATGGTGGTCCTGAAATTCCTCGGGGGGCCAAGGCTGCTGCATGCGTTAGGAGACAGAAAGCTGTCCAGATGACACATGTTCCACTTTGTATGAGGGTACATTTTGGTGGATCCTCCTCACTGATATGTTTCTCTGTACTTGAGCATGAAATACACAGTTGCTGCCGGCTTGGCAGAATATTTGTGATTTACAATGCTCAGAGGAATACCTGGCATTGTGCTTTTGCAAAGCCACAAATATCACGCCGTCAATGAAAGCATTGCTAAATGGCATTCTCTTTTAGACACAGAGAGACCCCTTCCAGTCAAATGTGTCATTATCATCACCCCTCCACCCCCACCCACCCCTGCTATATCTATATATATCTGCTTGTGGTAGGACTTGATCTAAGCGGCTAAAGAAGGGCAGGAGACAGATGCTGTCCAGTGTAGGGAGTGATTTATTCACCATTTTTGTGACTGAACAATATTTACAAAAATAAATAAGAAACTCAACTTCCTAGTTAACTCAGTTCAAAGAAACATAACTGAAATTAAATCAACGGAAATTAAGGTCACATGCACACACCTACACTGACCTGGTCCTTTCTCTTCGAACACCTGCGTTCTTCTGCTTAAATAGTCCACTTAACCAAACAATCTCACCCCTGGACTATTCCATTAGGTAGGTAAGACAAACATTTCCCTGCTCAGTCCTATACTGCTACTCTTTTCTAGCAATAAAAACTCTGCAGTGTAATCAATACGTATCACAACACTAAATCCATTTTTCTACAAACACTCTAAAATCAACTTTATTAAATTACAAAGATTCTCCCCCTTCTTCACCTGGTCTCTTCTTGTGACGTCAGATTAACCAGGACGCTATAAATACAGGAAGTGAAACTACATTTCCTCCTTTTGTTAATGGAAGACGGATAGGTAAGGTGAGTTTAAGCTAAACAAATTAACAGGTGAACTAAATAAAATGTTAACTTAGCAAACTGGTCAGAATTGATTTAAACCAAGATGTTATGTTACATAATCTGTAAAACTGCAAAACATAAACAAACCCGGGATAGTACATGTTTGCCTACTACAGAATACATATGAGATATGGCTAAATCAAAACAAGAATGTTAACTAAGAATATGGACAAATGGTGTTCTCACCCACTTTGTCACACCACTATATATCTGAAGAGGAAAAAAATCCTCAATCTCTACCAGAAGATGTCATGTAAATGAAAATGGAACATCAGAAAAAGCTCATTACTTTTTAAACTTTGTGTCAGATGTGCCCAGACCACCCTAAACTTGATGAGGCTGGTCTAATTACTAATGAAGCGAGGATTGTCAGCATGATGGGAGTGATTGACAGTAAATTGTAATGAATCAGATTAAATCTCAGTGTGGAATTATGACTTATAATTGCTCCTACACTAATGTTTTGAAATTCATGTGGTTTGTCTTTAACAGATACCATAGATTGTGTCCTCAGTGCCACATGGTGTACAGATACCAGGAGTGGACGGATTAATGTGGTGTTGTTGTTTTTTTCAATGTAAATACAAAATTAAAATAAAACTTATTTCAAAATTTTGTTCACTTGTTTCCATGTTCATACTTGTACTAGAAGTTAAAATAAAAGATTACTGTAAATGTAACAGCATTATTTATAGTTGTAACTTTAAAATAAAAAGCTTACAGTTGCTATTAAAATTAATGTATTACCTTGTAATCAATAATATTTTTTAAATATTTTCTCATTTTACACATTAAAAAACAATTAATTAGAACCATGTTTATTTCTCAGCAACATCAACAATAACAAAAACGCAAAAACATCCTTTGTTTTTTAAACCTTTTATTCCAATATATTGCAATACAGGATACAACACAAAAACATTTCTCGTGCAACATAACTGTGTTCAAATTTGAAGTCGGGTGTTTCTGCCTACTGTGGAGGTAACATCTCTCCACCTACTGTGGAGCTCCACACCTTACAGTGTCTCCAGCCAGGTGCTCTTAGGGGGGGAGTTTTTTCCTTCAGAACTCCTTTTCAGGGGGTATGCTGAACGATAACATATGAAAATTAAGAGACTATATTGTCTTTAGATGAGAAATTAAAATTGGTCATGTTGGATTTATGAGGTCCTTATTTGCAAACTCAAGAACCGCGCTTGATTCATTTTACACATTGCATCAATTAAACTGAGGCAACAAGTGAGTGAAGGATAACAAAAACAAAAATTCTGATTCCTCACGGCAGAAATTACATTTGTTTTCTTTATCAAAACACTTGGAGAACTATTTGAACTACTGATATATGCATAGTATTATTATTATTATTTGCCCAGTTAAACTTCTCAGTGAGATTTTAATCTTATTTCCAAGAAAGACCTGGCATCATAGCAGCAAAAGTCAAAACACAGCACACAACAACATAACAAGTAGGCAACATGAAAAATATACAAATCGGATCATAATTCACAAAGCAAATTATAAAACAACTTTTTCAACTTCTCCAAGCAGACCAGAGTAGGGAGTTTTCAGCGAAATGAGGGTAGGTAGAGTTTGTTGCTAGCTTAAACTAAGGTCGGTGCACAGATGTCACATAGTTTAAAAAAAATAAATAAAGAACATGCAGTCCTTATTTAGTAATGATTTTCATTGTCTTTAAATCTTCAATCACCACGGGAGTTTTCATTTCAGTTTCCTCATTTATGTTTTGAAGGATAACACATATTGAAAGAAAATGCCACACCCATGCAATAGAAGGCAAGTGGAAAAGTACTGGACAGGGCATAGATTCTTAAGTGTGTAGGTAGGGGGCAGTTTTTTCTCTGTGTTTTTGTCTGTGTGGACAATAAAGACAGAGAGAGGTCCTGTGCAACTTGAATTTTCAACAGTTCAATACATTTTTAAAACGTATGCTTTGAGTTTGCTCATCTTCGCTTAGAAAACTCGGAACTGTTAAATTATTTCCTCCGTGCGACAGCAATTCAAAAAAGTTGAACAGTGGTTCTGACTTCAGACAGGTCACTAGAGACCAAAATGTGGCAGAGAGCAACAGTAGCTGCAACACAGTATGCTCCTTAAATACCCCAAGTTGATGAGCAAAATATTAGTAAAAGTACAAATAATTATAGTTTAAGCTGTATGTGGTTCAAAACAATAGCAGGAGCAGCTTGTCGGCAAGGAGACATTTGAGATGTGATGTCACAGTGTTATGACTGTAAAGCTTTTGAGCAGAAGACAAAAAGAGCCTGGTCTATAATAGTATCTAATTTCTTACAAAAGGCGTAGAATAGAAGTGGTACAGGGTGGTTTCTTCTTCAGTCCCATGCCTGAGGAAATGTTACCAAATTAAAGGTTAAAAGAATGTACAACAAAATACAATATAACAAAATAAAATAAAAACCTGTAAAACACATAATCAGCCGACTTCTCATAAAGTTGTGTTTTTAGTAAAACACTTATATGGGAAAAAACATTGCATAGCTAGTATTTCACAAAATGTATAAAGAAACAACAAAAACAGAACCTGCCACTCCTGTTCTTAAAGGGAAAGCTCTGCTCCTCCTCCTTGTTCACATGTGGGTACTTGGCAGTGTGATTTCTTTTAGTGCCTGAGTGGAGTACTACTAAGAGGCAACATACAGTTTTTCTTGCTGTACTGCAGGTATATAAAACAAGCTGTGGACAGTAAGTCATTTTTCTTTACTTTTCAACAATTAGAAAATATTTATCTTAAAGAATTTTTAAAAACTATAATAACATAACTTTATGAAATGGGACACTGGATTAAAAAAAATATATATATATATATATATATATATTTTTTTTTTTTTTTAACTGTGTAAACATTCATGGATTTAATTGTTTAATTTACAAAAGCTGAATGTTGAACAAAATTGAGTAGACCTCAATAATTCAATTGATCTGGCATGTTTCTCACCAGTACAAATTTAGTTTGTTACTGTAGTTTAGAACCAAGGTCACATAATAGGACACATAATAATACTTATAATAATACTCATTAAAGCTTAAGTGAAAAACATAAGGTTGCTGTAATGATGAGGTTAGTAGCTTGTATAGTTAAGGACATTAACTAGGAAATTAGGGTATGTGAATATAATTCCTCAAACATAAGGTACATATATATAAAGCATGCTGGTTCATATATATATATATATATATATATATATATATATATATACTGTAAAAAAAATCCGTAAAAATACAGTACAATCTACTGTATAAACGTGAAGGAATTTTCCGTATTAGTCATTTACAGGTATTTTTCTGTAGTTCTCAACTACTGCAATGCATTGTGGGAAAAAGGACCCAAAAAAGGAGGGAAAAGTCAGAGCAAGAGCAGCCATTAGACTTCTTTCAGGCTTCATCTGGATTTTGGACTCTGGAGTTGGAGAAACTGCCTTCAAATTTCCGTGGTAAGTATTAAAACTCATGTTTTCTTTTATTAAAATAATGTTTTCAAAAGACTCTGCATTTTTATTTAGAAAAATTGTTAATTTATTTGTTAACTGGTTTTGGCTGTCTCCAGACAACTCAGGAATATTTTGCTGACTCATTTTTTAAATAATCGTTATTTAGGTTTAACATGACTTAAGCTTTTCATTTTAGTTAATGTTATAAATAATTTTTACTGTGATACCACCAGTTTTGCCCTTCAGTGGCTGAACCAGTTTTCATAAATATTATAGTTAGCTGTCTGTGTCTCTCTGGGTATTACACAGCTGTGACTACTAACTAGCTAATTAGCGAAAGTCAGCGATGTAGCTAACTGGGAAAAGTGGGAACTTCATGGTATGTATAGAGAGGAAGAAATTATTTTAGGACTCTAATAAGTGCTATATCAATACCTGTGTTTTACAGTTGGCTCTACTGTACACTTTAAAGGGTTTCAGGCAAAGTTACACTAACCCTAGTTTAAGCCTCAGACCTTCCTGGCTGGCGCTAGCAAATGCTAATGTTAGCCTCTGATTTGGGCTGCTAAAGTAAAGACTTTTAGCTAGCTGACCAGCATAGATTATTTCGGTGGTTAACAGACTGTAGTGATAATATTATTGAAAGTATAGTTTCACCTCATTACATTTACAATTATGTCTATTTTGTAGCACATAGAAATGTTTAGTTAATATTTGCAGACGGACACATTTTCCCTGTAACTGTGTTTTTACTCCAACATTTGTTGAAAATGTAATTTATGAAATGCTGAGCAGCATTTCTAGTATGTGGAATATTTTTGTCACCCCACTGTGCTAATGTGATTAAATACTAATAATTATTACTAAAAAAATTCAATAATTAATCAATAATAACTATATCTTGATTGAATTATATTGTAAGCGCAGTGCTGGTGTGCAGGAGCTTTATATGCCTTGTGGGGGATGCTGACATACTGTTATGTCTATATCAAGCTTTTAGCCAAATATAAGCAGAGATATTTGTATCTTTCTTAAAAATTCAGATCCTTAGAGATTATTTGAGAAATGGATCAACAGCTATTACTACTTGAAGTACTCTAAATCCTGCAGTGGAAAAATATCCCTTATTTCACCTTTGATCACACACTTTGGTTTTCCAGTGCAGAGCAATGGCCAAGCAAAGGAAAGACTTCCCCGAGTGAAAAAGAAGATGAACATACAAGCTGGTGATGATCCAGAGCAGCTGGTCTCAGGAAATGAAGAAAAACCCTGATCACCTTTTCCACAGAAACGAGGTGAGTTTAATGTTGTGGTTGATTTAGTTTTTCAAGGTATGTATGTTACTTCAATTATAAACTGCTTTTGTTGCAACAGAATGTCGTTATGTGTATGCAACTCTACGTGAATTATAATCCTTTGTAGGGCTGTGTGATATGACCAAAATCTCGCATCCCAATATAAGACATATCTCTCCTGATAACGATATAAATCACAAAATAGTGCATTTTCTGTAAATTCTGTGATTCTCGGCAACTCGACTTCGTGAAGTGTTTTCAGTTGGGCGTCGTGTACCTGGAGTCGAGTGTTTTGACCGATGCATGAAACTATACATTTTTAGACATGAGTTTAAACGGCCGCCATTTTCTTTCTGAGTATTTGTTACACGGCGTGCTGCGAGGAAAAGCCTGTTCTAACGTTTGAGTCTAAGGATTATTTTGAGCACCTGACGGCTCTTTTTTTTTTTTCATTCGTAAACTCTCTCGAAACTCTTTCATGTGATTCTTGTGTAGGTGGTTAAAGAGGTTTGTCGCGTTTGAGTGGTGGTGGGGACCAGTTTGTGTCAGACTTTTCATAACCAAACCATGTCCATGCTACAGAGGTAGCCCCTCGTTTAACAATAAGGTCCTCGATTTGTTTTGACTGGTCCATCTGCTTGGAGCTAGCTGGTTCTGCCTCATCCTTGCTGGCCATGCTGGTATTCTCTGTGCCTTCATCTGCGTGGTGACTGTAAGCGCCATTTATAGTTACTTGATGTTTTTATTTGAGGTCATTTGTTTGATGCATATTCTGAAATTTTATGTTTGAGAATAATGTATATCATTTCAGTTCATTTTGAAAAGTCTCAACAGAAACTTGAGCTTTATTGTGAAAGGAAGTCCGTCCATAGTGTGGTTATTGTAAGTATAAGAGAAGGAGAGAACTTTAAGAAATAATATAGCCACTACAGTGACCATCAAAACCATGAAAAAAATATTGCCGTAAACAGTTTATTTTGCAATACCACAAAACAAATGATAGCGTATAATATGAAACGATAGACATTTTTATATCGTCATATCGCACCATCCTAATCCTTTTTTTGTTTATGTTGTTTATGTTCAAGGTAAAAAATTATAAAAAAATACAAACTTTTAAAAATGTCTTGTTGTTTCTCTTTTTTTCCTCAGAATAAATTACGACTAGTCTCAATGGCTGAGATGGAGGAGGAACACAGCGACACGTTAACCCGACTGCTGCAGTTCCTGTATGAACTGAGCAACTCCAAAAATCCAAGGAAAAGCTGAGTGTATTTTATTTAAAGCTCAGATGGACCTTGATGGACTAACATGCAGGCTGCATTCAGGACTTTGTCACACTGGTATATGAAGAGTGGTAACAAGAGAAATTGTGCACACACAACGTGTCACTTTATGCTTGCTCTTCTCCAGCCTCTGGTGTCACTTTGTAGTAATTAGTCTTACTATTGTCTTATTTGTTGTGATTTAGGGTGTGTGCGCACAAGCAGAGGTTTTTGTTTGTAACCGTAACCTCGTTTTCAGAGCCTTGTCTAACATTTAATGGTCGTGAAATATGTCAGACTTTTTCCTCTACTTAAACAGCTAAGAGCATTTGAACACAGTGGAGAAAAAGGTGTGCATTAAGGATTTTGAACTATGATGTTTAAGTGTTGTCACTGCCGAGGATCCTTATTCACTACGCTGCTGTTTACAGTTTAACTTTTCATCAGAACAAGCACTTCTAATTGTACTTTGCTCCTCACTGACAAAGCAAGTCCAGTAAATGCACTTTTATCTTTAAGTTTGGGACAGTAATCTGTCTTAATTTATTTTGTGCTTTAGTTATCATATGGGGAAAGGTTCTGTGGTTATCTATCCGTCCTGTTCGCATAAACCTGAAGTTCAGGAACATCATCTTTAGATCTGTTCAGTTTTATTCATGTGGCACGACTTAAACAGTCAAGTATGTTATATTGTAAGGTAAAGACCCCAAAGAGTTAATCTCGGACAAATGTTCACACAAATGTGAATTACATTCACTTCATTAATGAAGTAAATGCAATTCAGTAATCAAATGTGTTTGGCTATAACTGACTACATGTGTATACTGTACCATAAGTGGACAGACATAGATGTAAACCACACCTTAACCATTTGGCTGAGGCAAAACTACCACAAGGCAGTGATTCTAACTAAAAGGTACTCTGGATATTATTAAATGTGAACATATCGTTAAATATGACTTAACTATATTTTTTGTTTGTCAGGTGTCCTGTTTGAAGAAAACACTTGGTAGCCACTTGAATGAATGTAAATAAACACATTTACATGAGGGCAACCTGATTTCAAGGAAATAAAAATGCTTAAATTTGAAAGCTTGTGAGTTATTTTGTTCATGTATCAGCTGTTTAGTCGTTTTATGACAAGATGGATGCTGTCATTATATTTTAGTATAGTGTTTGAGTTAAGGAGAATAAAAGAATATTTAACATTAATTGTACCAATGTTGTTGTGTATGAAGTGCAAATTAATTTAAAAAGTTTTAATTTATGAATTTTTGAGCATATGGTGTACTAGGTTGTAATTGCATAGAAATGTACGTTTAAGGATATAAAGAACTATATGTAATGAGTTACAGTGAAAAGAACTGTTTGGAAATAGTAATATAAACAGAAATTTCAATTTTTCTATTAACGGAAAATATCAGTTAATGATACAGAAAATATACTGTGAATAAACGGAATTTTCCGTTTTATAGCTGAAGGAAATGTCCGTAAATAGTACAGAGAGTATACTGTAAATCTACAGAATTTTCCGTTTTATCATTTACAGAAAAGTCCGTCAAACTTCCGTAAAAAAACAGAAAATGTACTGGCAGAAAATTACCAGGACATTTTCCGTTTTTCTACGGAATCTTTTTTTACAGTGTATATATATATATATTTATATATATATATGTATGTATGTGTGTGTGTGTGTGTGTGTGTGTGTGTGGTGCAACAGATCACTGTTGATCCGTGATCCGAACCGATCCCACTCCACGGTTCGGCACGCACGTGATCCGACGATTTGAAAAAGAAAATAAAAGTGTGTGTATGGTGCGCGTGGTCAGTCTGTCAAGCGATAGTCATGGCCAGCGCTAGCGGTCTAAGTGGAGGAGCAGAGGAGTTTGCGGTATTTAAGCAGCCCTTTGCTGTCCAATCCGACTGGGCTAAAGCTATTACAAAAGCTATTGAGGTGTTTATAGCTGCAGACATGAGGCCATATTCTGTCGTGCAAAACAAGAGGTTTAAACATATGATAAAAGTGCTTGAGCCACGCTATAACATCCCATTGCGCGTCCACTTTGGTGACAAGATCGTTCCAAGCATTTAAAAGTAGGAAAAGTCTAAAGTTATGGCTGAACTATCCCAGGGATCTTCTGTTGCCCTAACTACAGATGGGTGGACCTCCAGGGCAATGAAAAGCTATACCTGACCGTGACCGCTCATTATATCACAGCGGAGTGATATATACAAAGCCCTGTACTGCCCTATATTGCACCTTAATTTGTTTTTATATAATTGCAGGGTATGAGTCTTGAGTTGAATGTTTTTTAATGGGCAAAAAATACTTTAATAAATAAATAATTTTTCTTGTCTTTTTTTTCTTTTTTTCTGATCCGAAAATTGATCCGATCTGTGACTTAAAACCGTGATCCGATCCGAACCATGAGTCTTTTGATCCGTTGCAAAACTAATATATAAACATGAATGGTTTCTTTCAATTCTGGTTTGCATTCTCTTAATATTATATATTGATATTAGAATGTACCATAAACATTTATGAGTACATTCATGATTCTATGAAGTAACTAAGTCAAAATACTTGTATTTCCTTAAAGTGCAAGAGTTTTGCTTGCTAGAAATACCTGAACCTGAAATTTCAGAGACAAAAAATCTTTACTATTAACTGTATGCGTGTCAAATGCAGCACGATGCAGATGTGGTGTAAATTTCAGAGTAGGAAAGTGATAGATTAACATGTTTGTTATTGTACTCTTAAAAAGTGCTGTGTGCTCATGTGTCTTGAAAAGGCATCCGTTACCACATTCGGCTTCTATTACACCCCAAGAACTCCAAAAACTTGATCTTGTCTTATTTCATAGTAAAAAAAATAAATTCTTGTTCAGTCACAGAAATATTATCTTTCTGGGAGCTTTCCAGAGGAACCAGAGGGCAGGAACTTGGGAAAGGACCTCCTCTCACTCAGCCTCAATATACAAGAACTGGGGTTTACTTAGTCACAAGCATACAAACACACACACTCTCACAAAAAGAGAAGAGAGAGAGAGAAAAAGGTAAAAAATGATAAGCCAGCAAATATGTAGGCCAGCAAATAAAATAGGCAGACACTCATTCTTGCACATCTTTGACCAACGAAGACTGCCAAAACAGTCGTCGCAGAAAGGTAATAATTCAAACAAACAGAACCCACCTAGCTTTTAAGTTCTTGCCAGTCTGTCCAAACAATGAATGGATGGTGCTCCCGGGTAGATGGAATAGCTCACTCAACCAACCTTTGCACATTTAATGTTTTTTCTTTATTTTCATGACTGTTTACATTGTAGATTGTTACTGAAGGCATCACAACTACAAATGAACACCTATGGAGTTATGTAGCAAACAAAAAAGTGTGAAATAACTCAAAACATGTTTTATATTTTATATTTTTCAAAATAGCCACCCTTTGCTTTGATTACTGCTTTGCACACTCTTGGCATTTTCTCGATGAGCTTCATGAGGTAGTCAAGGTCAAGGTCAAGTTTATTTATATAGCACATTTCAAACAGCCGATGCTGCACAAAGTGCTTAACAATATAAAAATGGCATTAAAAAGCAACAATGTAATACAATAATAACAATATAAAACAATAATAGGACAACAAAAGAATTAAAACAATAACTAAAACTATTTCAAATAAGACCAAAATGCTCGGGTTATAGTGTGTTAAAATCAGGGCATAAAAATGTGTCTTTAGTAATGATTTAAATTGCTCAAGTGTTTGTGCAGATCTAATATTTAGGGGGAGACTATTCCAAAGTCTGGGACCTGCCACAGAGAAGGATCTATCACCACGAGATTTGAGATAAGTCCGTGGGATGGACAGCATTAATTTTGAGATAGACCTCATGGTTTTTCCTGGAGCATAAGCAGAGAGGAGCTCAGACAGGTAAGGAGGGGCTCGGGCATTAAGTGACTTAAAAACAAAAAGTAAAAGTTTAAATTGGATCTTGTAGGAGACAGGAAGCCAGTGTAAAGAAGCTAAAACTGGGGTTATATGCTGTCTCCATTTGGTACCAGTTAGCAGGCGAGCAGCTGCATTTTGAACCATCTGAAGACGATGGATGGTGGCCTGATCTAGACCATAATACAATGAATTGCAGTAGTCCAATCTGCAAGTAAGGAAAAGGTGAATAACACGCTCAAAGACGTTAGGTATGGCTTTACCTTGGCTAGCTGTCTTAACTGAAAGAAGCAGGACTGAACTACTGCACTCACCTGCTTATTCAATTTAAAAGAACCATCAATGTAGACACCAAGATTTTTTACATGTGTTTTACAATACAAGGAAAGGGCGCCCAGAGTGCTGTCGATATGATTAAAGTTACCAGAAATGACAACCTCAGTTTTATTTTCATTTAGCTTTAAAAAATTTAATGACAACCACTGTTTGACATCGTCAAGATAGCGTAATAAGAGCTGGGGATGGTCTGACCCTGCTTTTAAAGGTAGGTAAATCTGCAAATCATCAGCAAAACAGTGAAATGAAATGCTGTACCGCGAGAAGATGGAGCCCAATGGCAACAAATAGAGTGCGAACAGGGCAGGACCCAAAATAGAGCCTAGAGGTACACCGTATTTAAGAGAGGCTATTTTGGAGTTATGGGGGCCCATATTGACATGAAAAGACCTTTCTGACAAGTAGGACCGAAACCACTGGGCAGATCCTTTTAGGCCAGCATGAAATTCTAGCCGTGATAACAGGATGTCATGGTCGACCGTGTCAAATGCTGCTGACAAGTCCAACAATAAAAGGGCAGCGGGGCTGCCAGAGTCCAGAGTTAAAAGAATATCGTTAAAAATCCTTAAAAGTGCCGTCTCAGTGCTATGTAGTGATTTAAAACCAGACTGAAATTTTTCAGAGATCATATTAAAATCAAGGTGGGCCTGCAAGTGTAGGTAGACCACTTTCTCCAAAACTTTAGACAGAAAAGGAAGCTTTGAGATAGGCCTGTAATTGGACAGAACAGTTGGGTCGAGGTTATTTTTTTTAAGAAGAGGCTGAACTATAGCTTGTTTAAAGCATGATGGGACGCAGCCTGTAGCAAGGGACGTATTAATTAATCTCAGGATAAAAGGCCCAACAGTATTAAAAGTGCTTTTACAGTTTTTTTTAATTGGTTTGGCACTATTTTCATAACTAAAGTGTGCATTTTCAAATCTCTCAGTACAAAACTCACATTTGATCACATTTGTAACACCACTAGTCATTCTTTCAAATCTGATGTCATGATTTCATTGCATTTGCACATATTTACATTCCACGTAATCATTGTATCAGAACACATGATCACTGTGATATATTTTGAGAACATTTGCTTTAATCACCCAAACAAAACAGTAAGCTCTTTTATCAACTTAGTACTTTTACCAATCATTTCATTCAGGAGCAAATAATACAAGGTAAGCGATTCAAATTGTCCTTGGTGATGAATGAGTGTAACTGAACTGTAAAACTGTACACAGCAAATATTACACTTATGTTCAGACATAAAAAAAATTATATAACTATACATATACATATACATACACACAGACACACACACACACATGAAAAAGGGAGAAAAAAAACAAGTCATTTACATACGCAAAATATATTGTCATTTCATTTTATTCTCATCACTTTTACACAATTAATCAAGCCGGTCATTAACATTGGGCCATAAATTTTCATCAACATCACAGTGGATGTCTTCGTTGTTCAGGCACCGTGGGAAGAATCTCCTGGCATGACGAATCCAGGCTTGACATTGCTCAGCAGTTATATCACCACAAGCTTCACACATGGCTTGAAGAAGGGAGACATGCTCATGGGGATGGCGATCATACACCTTCCACCTCCATGTAGAGAAGAATTCCTCAATTGGGTTGAGGAAAGGGGAATATGGTGGAAGATAGAGGGTCATGAAGCGAGGATGTGTTTGAAACCATTCCTGAACCAGCTGTGCATGGTGGAAGCTGACATTGTCCCACACAACAACATAGACGATGTCTTCTCCCTGACAGGCCTGCTCCAGTTCATTCAAAAAAACTATCAGGTGTTCAGTGTTGTATGACCCTAGAACTGGTCTACAGCCTACCACACCATCTTCAGATATAGCTGCACACATTGAGATGTTTCCCCCACGTTGTCCAGGGACTTGGATGGTAGCCCTTTGTCCAATAAGGTTACGTCCTCTGCGTCTAGTTTTTGCCAGATTGAAACCGGCCTCATCAACGAAAATATACTTGTGATGATTCACAGCAGCGTCCAGCTCCATCACCCTCTAAAATGATAATTTAGTTAGTTTTTTGTTACAACTAATAGTTGTCAGTACTGTTACAGTAATTGCATGCCAGTTTAGTGTTGTACCTGAATATATTCTGAACGCAGTTGTTTCACCCGGACATTGTTCCTCTCAAAAGGAACCAAGTAAATTTGTTTCATGGAAACTTGGTGCTTCTTCAAAAGCCGGGCAATCGTTGGAAGGCTAATTGATGGCACATTGGCAAAGGTGTCATTGCTGTTCTCAATAGCCTGTTTGATTTCAGACAGTCCGTATGTCATTCCTTGCCCTGACCATGTCCACCACAGCCAACTCCTGCTGGTCAGTCAAAACACGTGGCGACCACCACCAGGTTGTCTCCTGTTAATTCTGAGGACAATCATATACTGTCAATATTGAAGTATTACCAATCACATTACTGTGAACTGACAATTACATGTTGTTCATCTATACAATAGGGTACTATTTTCTAGAAGTGAAGTTGCTATAGCAGACATACCGGTTTTCTTGGCGAAAAGTTTGGATGATAGAGCTGACAGTTGACAACCGTAAATTAGGCTGTACCAACCTGGCAGCCTCAGCCATGGTAAAGCCTCTGTTAACCACATGGTCAACAATGATGGCCCGGACTTCATTAGAGATGATGGTGCGTTGAGCACCACCACCTCTTCCTCTTTGTCCGTGCCCACCTCTCTGTCGAGGAGCACCACCACCTCTTCCTCTTTGTCCGTGCCCACCTCTCTGTCGAGGAGCACCACCACCTCTTCCTCTTTGTCCGTGCCCACCTCTCTGTCGAGGAGCACCACCACCTCTTCGATGAAGGTTTCCTCTCCCTACGAGTCTATCCTGCTCCATATTTAAACAGTGCAAAGTCTCAAACACAGTTCTACTTATATGGTAACTAATTGTGATCATCACGGGGAAACAATTAGCAATTAGTACTTCTAGATTGAAAGCCCTTGCAGCAATGTGTAACTTACAAATGACCAGACAACAATCAGTCAAGTTGAAAATCCATGGACATAATGCATGATTCATTGATTAAACATTAAAATCAGTTGAATTGAATGACAGACAAATGTATTAAACTGAATGATAAGAGATGCAAATCAAAAATTTTATAGTGATAACATTATGAAAGGCAGTAACTGTGAACGAAACATTTATTTAGATGAAACACTTATTTTGTGTAGTGAAAAGGATATTTTGTCATTATGTGTATTGTACTAACACAATTGGAAATATGCTGAAATGTTTGAAAAAGGTGCACTTTTGATGATCTGTTGTGATATAAGTATGAAGAGTTTTGAAAATGCACCAATTGCTTGTGAAAACTGCGCCAAACCAATTAAAAAAAATTGTAAGAAAGCTTGGAGGGAGACAATCAGAGGGGCAGTGTGATGATCTTAGGTTACTAACTACCGCAGTCAAGTCATTAAGGGAGACAGGATCAAACTGCTCTAAGACAGCTGAGCACATAGGAGAAAGACTCGGATCTGAAGCAGCAGACGATGAGACAAGAGCCCTAATCGATAGAATCTTGTCATTAAAAAATGCTAAAAAATCATCGCAAATACTTGGTGAAGAAATAACTCCGGCATCATCACGTGAACTAAGAAAGCAATTAAGGACATTAAAAAGTACCTGAGGCCTGTGACTGTTTACTGACACTAAGTTTGAGACAAACTGTGTCTTTGCAATTTTTACAGCTTCTTGGTAAGCAAAAAGACGAGTCCTTAAAATCTGTACGGAAACGTGAAATCTGTCCTTTTTCCACCTCCTTTCGGCGCGTCTGTAGTCACATCTAAGGGAGCGTGTATGTTCGTTCAACCATGGCTCTGATAAATGCTTAGCGCGCACAGTCCTGAGCGGAGCAATAGAGTCCAAGATATCAGTGCAGGTAGAATGAAGAATGTCCGAAGGTCCTCAACACTTTTACAGTTGGAGTTCATTATTCCAGAATCCATAAAGGCAGCGGAAAAACCAGGCGCTGTTAGAGCATTGAGCGCTCGCTTATCTACCGAACAGCGCAGCACTAGAGTGAACAACACAGGAAGATGATCGGAGATGCACAACTCGGATATTTCCGTGATGCACACATCCAGCCCGTGGGAAAGCAGCAAGTCCAGTGTGTGACCTTTTTCATGCGTGGGACTGGTAACCCACTGGGTCAAGTTAAAAGAGTCAATAATATTTAAAAAGTCCTTGACCAAAAGTTCAGAGTCACAGCAGACATGGATGTTAAAATCACCAGGGATTAAAAAACTGTCGAAATTAAGAACAATTCCAGCCATAAAACCTGAAAACTCTTTGATAAAATCCTTATTAAACTTGGGAGGACGGTATATGAGGGCACACAACAAAGGCGCAGCAGAGTTCAGGTGTAACTCAAACAGCTGGAGCTCAAAACTAGAAAAACTTCTCTCTTGCTCTTGACGAAGGCGGTCGCACTTTTCTCCTCCTCTCCCTTAGCTTTCCTGCTTAGCCTCTTGTGTCCTTGTCTAGTCTCGTGTTTTTTGTATTACTTTTCCCTGGAACACTCTCTCACAGTCTGTTCTCTAAAACCTAAAAGAGGAATTATGGATTTGATCAACTGGTCCCTGAATGCAATTGACACCCTTTTCTCAACGAGAAGTCTGGGCTTGGGTGAGCCTGAGTGCTGAAGATATCTACCTATTCGGAACCATGATAACAGGGTTCTTGCTGATCGGAGCTGGCTTGGGCCTGGCTTATCGAAGAATTAAGAAAGCGGAACCAGCTGTTCAAACCCCCACAAGGCTGCCCGCTGGGATTGAAACGATGGGACAAGGCGTGAGTTTCTCAAAATGGGCTCATTGAGTGCAGCATGGATAAGATCTTGGAGAAGCTTACGGCTGCCGTGAATACTCAGAACAAGACCTATGAGTGCAAACTGGATTACATCTGGAGGGGCTCGCTCGGAATAACACCTCTGAACGCAAATTGGATCACATCTTGGAGAAGCTCACTGTGATCGTGAGTTCTCAGAATCGGCTCTTTGAGCACAAGAATGACAACATCACGGAGCGTAAATTTGATAACATCATGGAGAAGCTCACGGCTCTCCAACGGGAGATTGAGAGACCAGTGTTGGACTGTTAGAACAGCTTTGAAATTCATATGAGTTGTTCGCACTAAAGTAAAAAACACCATCACTTCATGCGGATACCCCTTCGGCGCAAGCTGCGGTCTCAGGCTGGAGCTGAACAACAACACCCTGATAACGACTGTGTTTAGACTGTTCTTCCCATTCTATGCAAGGCCACCTGGGTTGGCTGGAAGACTGTTTACTTAGCCTGGCAGGGCGAAGGACACTGTCTCAGCTGAACTCTGGACACACACACACACACACACACAGACATATATACACATGCAGATATACACTCATCCCCCCTCCCCCTCCAAAAGCCTTCGACGCTTATTCCCTTCCAATGCTGACGGTGGATCAAGGAGACCAGCGCATAGGCTGCAGGCCCGGATGTACTGTCGACATTGGCTGTCTCTCACCCTTTACCCATTGAAGCGAGATCGATCAACTGCAGATCAGACAACAAACGACGGAGGCTCCAGAAAAGTGCAATCAAACGATGAGTTTATTGACAACGGAGAACAATCATCAGCATGTGGCTTATTTGCTCTGACAAAAATACACTGGTGGTGACATTCCAACAAGGACACAAGCCCAGACGCCAGTCCACCTATCATCTAGTGATCTGTAAGTGAAGGAGAGGGCAGATTGGGTATACCCCGCCCTCTTGACTTCTCGCTTTCAGTCGACACACTAGGTGATCTGGTGAACTTGGTCGACCTGAAGAAACCCCATTGTAGCCCGAGCACCAACCTAGCCCCACCTGCCCGGTAGAGTAAAGGAAGATCAGTCCAACCTGCAAAACCAGAAGAGCAACCCATCACTCAAGAAACTACTCAGACACTCATAAACAACTCTTGACACACTGACATCGCCACACCTTTCCATCGTCCGAACACGGATGTCACCCAGGACTCCAGCGGGTTTTCGGTACCTGAGTGCTCATGCATAGTTTTAGACAAAGTTTTCAGGCCCTCCAGAGCTCGGGTTACTGAGCCATCTGGGGCAGTATTATTGGGAATAAAGGTGCAGCACATGTCTCCGAACATGGCGCACACGCCTCCCTTCTCATGTCAAGGGCCATTTGATTTCCCATCAGCAAACTCGGACCCAATTGTTCTGCGAACCCCATCATGGCGTCCCTGGTTAGGTTAGAGAGTCTCAGCAAGTTGTAATGAACATAGTTAATGCGATCAACATTCTTATTAGGTGTTACCCAAAGAAATATACTTTCAAATCCTGCAACTATCGGATTTACCAGCTTGTATTCATCTGGAACTCCCCTGGGCACTCCAATAGAGTCTATCCAGGTCGGAGAGTTTAACCTAGGGTCATACGCATGTGTACCCTGGGTCCCTCTTTTTGCCAAAATATGTCTCTTACATCTGGCGGCTAAAGTACGTGTATTATGTTGCGGAATAGCCTTTACCTGGTTCCCAATAAGCATGAGCGGAGCTCCCAATCGCACCATCGCACATGTCCCTACGCTTCCCATAGGAACACGAACTAACAGAGTATTTTCCCCACAGTAATAATAGAGCCCACTTCTTGCCCATGTTCCAATTACCGTATTTGGGTCGCTTACATTATTGGTGGTTCGTCCCGTGAGTGTGACAGCACACCAAGTTGGGTCGATCTCTCCCACCTTGTACTTTTCATTATCTGTAGAGAACTTGAAACATGTATAGTTATCTTGTTTTGGCATAAATGGTCCCACTGTTGTCTGTTTTGGAATGGGAGGGAAAAGGCTGGACAACAGAGTACAGTTGCCAGTAGTCACTGCGCTTCTAGTTAGCTGCAACATACAATCATAGCCCCCCTCATCCTTTAAATGCAACGGTGCGGGCTCTGTAAACAAACGTGGCCTAGCTGAAGCACAGGCAACACAGTCAAATACATGTTGTTCTCTAGCATTTTGAGCCACCCAATCAAGCCAAAGATTACTGTCCTTGAAACCGGTGGCACGCTCGATCAAATCCTTAGGCTTCAGTCTAGAGTAATCTGTTGTCAGAAGCAATCTCCCTTTTGGTTCCTGTTCCTTTTGAGCTACTGTTCCTGAAGTTACCATCTGATCAGTCAGAATGGTGATTAAGCTTTCTGCGAGCGGCTTAGACTTTGCATCAACTAAATTTGCCCTAAGCATATCATGGGGTCATTGCAGACCTGTACATCATACGCTCTCCAACTACTACTAGCTCCTGTACACTTAATGACGTCACACAAATCAAACGTGAATGAGCTGGTAGACCCTTTAACATAATTCAACTCTATGCCATTATTCATGCTGAGACACTCATCACCTTTACCTGACACCTCGCTTTTTACCGATCCTGTTTTAGCAACTACAGTCTCAGGAAGTGCTGTGCTGGACTGGCCTCCGTGTTCAGACAAGTGGTCCGGAGTGCCCTGCAAAATATAGACAATAAGCAACACAGCCATCATTAATATCATTGCATACAATAAACATGTAGTTGTAAGGAACATTTTAATCAGTTTTACTCATTACGTGTCGCTGACTCGTGTGTTTGCATCATGTTATATAAACTTTGTATCCTGGAATGAAACTCCCCTGCTTTTGTGGAGTCCTCAACTTGTCACTGCTCCTTTCTGCTGGCGTGGCGACCTTCTGCACTGCTCCTCTTCTTTCTTCGGCCTCCCAGGTGGACTACTGGTTGGCCCGTTGCACAGGTGAGAGGATTTATTCTGCCTCTGCTCGTTACCACCTGTGTTGGGTGTAGAGTTTTCCTCTACCAAACTCTCATGTGCTGGCGCACACTGCGACCAATGATACCAGGTATCGCCTTTCCCTTTTAGTTGAACTGCTGTAGTTGTTCTGGCAATGACCTCATACGGACCCATCCAGCGTGGCTCCTTCCACTGCTGGAGTTCCTCGTGGGCTCAAATTCAGTTCCTTGTTTGCAGACTCAGTCTCTGTTGTGCTAATGATGTCATAGTGAACGCCTGCGAGTTCACATATGCCACCACACTATGTGTAGTCAGAACTTTTTAGTGGGTGTTCTCTCACTACCTGTGCTGTTTTCTATATTATTTTGGCAACCCCTGCTGCATGCTGTGTGCATGTAGGGTGCCTTGCTTCTGTTGGACTCAACCTTATGCTGACATACATAAGTACCTGTCTTTCTTCATTCAATCATCTTCCGGGGGTGAGAGACCTCTGCACAGCTCAGACGCCAGTTGCAAGAGCTCTCTAACATTAGAATCATCAGCTGTGACTTATATGGTGTTATTTCGGTACTTTACACGTCACACAGTCTTGAACATTGTTTGTATGGGGAGTTCCTCTTTTTTGTGTCTATATCTATTAATATGCCTTGTGCACTAAAATTTCCTGTTTTTCAGTCTGACTGAGCACTTGTTTGTGAGTCAAAGGTGGCCTTGCTCTACAAGCCTTCACTATTAAAGTACATAAAACAAGATAATGAGCAGGTACACATTAAAAATATTTCTTTTATTCCTAACACCAGTCCCCCTTTTTCATTTCTCACTGAGAAATGAACTAATTCCTAACTAATTCCTAATTTGATGAACTAATTCGTAATTTATAACATTTAAGTTTACTTCAATACAATCCAATTGAATTTTATTTATATAGCGCCAAATCACAACAAAAATTGCCTCAAGGCGCTTCATAGATACAGAGAAAAACCCAACAATCATGTGACCCCCTATTGAGCAAGCACTTTGGCAACAGTGGGAAGGAAAAACTCCCTTTTTAACAGGAAGAAACCTCCGGCAAATAACTTAAGCTGTGTGACAGCACCTTGCGTTTACGCCAGGCTGTGAGCTGCCCTAAATCTACTTGCTACACCCCCTTTTCACCTAGTTTAATTTTTTTCAAGCCTAGTTTAAACTATTCCTGACTTCCCTCAGTGCACACTGTAAAGTGTAAAAGATACAATTAGCTTTCTCCTGGTAAAAGGTCCTACCTTATTTTCTCAACCTTTGGAAACATCCTCTATAGAGTTACCCTGTTTCATCTTTCAAACTTAGGCCTGATTTCTTCGCCCCCTTTAACGGGTAGCGCATATCCGGTCTGAACACTGTGTTTGGGCAATTTACGAATTGTTACAGGATTTTTATGTTATGTAAAGTCCCTCTCATCACTTTTATGCTCCCATTATAACCTGTGTCTAACAAGCTTTTGATCTTCTTTGCAATATAAACAACTAGGTGTCTTTGTGCTCTGTTCTTCTCCTTTCTCTGGTTGGTTCCGTTCGGTCTCGGGCTTCGAGGATTCTTGCCACCCCTGTGGTCGCTGTGGTCCTGAAATCTTCTCCTGTAAAGGATAGAAAACAAACAGCCTCTCTCTGCTACACCTCACTAATCTACTGTGTTCATCTAAGGTTCCTTTAATCATTCAAAGTTGTTTCACCATATCATGTTCTGGGCTCTGTCCTTTATATTAACTTTACTTAATCTCCATGCCCTTCATGTGTGTGAGCAACACTGTTAGCCTTGTTAAACACACCCAGGGTAAGATATAAACCATCACCATCTGAGCATAAAAACAGATCAAAAAGAACATGAAAATAGCAATTTCTGCCTCAATTTTACCATATCTAAATTATCAAAAACCCCAAACGTCATCAAGTAATCCTAAAACCCATTTCAAATTAAACCTTAAATCCTGTAACTCCCCCTTTTGTGACACATCTTATGTGTTACAAACTCAAAATCCTTCACTCGAGCTTAGGAAATTAAAAGAAAAAGGTTAGTCATATCATATTAGGTATACATGCTCCGGCCCTTCAAACCTGTGTTTAAGGAATAAAATCAAATTAATCATCATGTCAAATCTTTTCTTGGCTCCATCCACAGCCTGCATTCCTTGGAACTTCCTAGAAACAAAAACCTGTGTGTTAACCAGAACCTCACATTTCATACTCAGTTTTTCTCACTTATGATCCAACCTGTGTTATAAAAAGAAAACTTAAAACAGAACAGTTATCAGTCATGTGTCCAACCTTAGTCCAGTCTTTATGTCAGTGTCCAGTCGGTCCAACCTATGATCTGCCTGGTCTGTCCATTCACCGTCCATTTCCACACATTCACTCACACGCATTAACATCAGGTATTGCTAATAGTGGAGACTTCCCGCACAAATAATCAGATTCTCCACTCTCAGCAAAATCAACTCATTTATTTTCTTTTTACTTTTTGTCTAGGAGAATAGTTCTTTATACTTTTGGACTGGATTGGCTCGCTGCAATCCTTTTAGACAGGGACTCACAATCTGATCAGATCCCCACAGGTAGCCTCTTTCCTCTGCCCATTGTAATCTGGAAAAGGTCACCTTATGTTTGTTGTCCTGAGACTTTTGTCAGCGCTGTTATTCACTCTTTTGCAGGCCTGCTTAGAACAAAAATGAGAAAAAAAGAGAGCTGATTATTAGCTCATCAAAACACAAAACAAAATCACCTGACAGGTTTTCTAAGTGCACTGTTACAAAAATGATGGACCCCCTTAGACATGTGCATGTTTGATAAAACTCCCTCTATTAAAATAAAAATAACAACCTCCAAAATCTTAAACAATCCTAAATTTCACCCGTTCAATATACTGCCACTCACTCCAGCTAATTTGCATACTGAGTCATATCTCAACTTCAGGCTTTACGTGTATTTTATTAAACATTCACACCATTCTATCACTCATAAAAGTAGCAAGCTGATTTTCATTGCATATATTTGTGTTTTTAGCCAGGTTTAGTCAAGGTCTATATTAATCTTCATGAGCTTGTCTTGATAATGCATTTTCTGTTTGTGTGTGTGCTTTTGTATATGTTTCTTTTTGTGGTTTTTCAGACCCTTCACAATTCTCCACTTAAACAGTTTTCTCTCTCCCAAATTTGCTAGCCTCAATTTTGATTTCCCACCTTAAATAACAGCATTCCTTGTCCTCAGCCAGAAGTTAGAGCTTGCTTTTCAGGTTCAGGGAACAATTCACCCTGAAAGACAGGGAGTGTCTCCCCTCTTTGGCTCATCACTGGTCATTGTTAATGACATTTCCCCCTCTGCCTCAGCCCAGCGGCTTTACCCTTGAAGCCCCGTCTCCACCAGTGAGTCCAAGCTCACAGGGACTTTCGAGCAATCGTGACTGCGCCTGCCTTAGGTTGTCCCAGGGTTTCGAGGTGGGATCTTACCCGTCATGGGCTGTCCAGCCTTCCATACTCGCCTAATACGGGGGCCAAGCGGGCAAGGGTGCTATGAGGGGAGGGGACACACTGGCTCTGGAAATTAAAGGAGTGTAAGCTGCTTTCTTCATTTCCTGGGTGTATTAAACTATCCCACTTCTGATTGTTTCCAACAATAATTTCACCTGTAGCAATTTGTGTACGTGCGTTTTCTATTCATTAATGTAATTGTCAGTTCATATATTTTATTTTCTCGGTCTTTCTCTTTTCTAAAACATGTAATTAATATAATTTTATTACTTTTTCTTAAGACATTCAGTCTCTAATTCCTCTGTTTTCATGTTGCAACGTCTTTCACCAGCTATAATCAGACTTCCTGTTTGACGCACACAGTTCTCTCTCAGGCCTCCTCTATTCATGCACTCTCCTATGAGTTATTATTACTTATTTATTATTTTGTACAAATCACACAGAATCATTCAAATCAAGTACTCACAACATTCACACACTTAGAAGCACTCAAAATACGCTTTCCTACGAGTATTTTATCAAACATGCTTGCTTAGAATCAGAAAGAGGAAGTAGACAACACTCAGTAACTGCGTCTGTCCTCTTAAAAAAGAAGAGAAATAAACACATATGGGACAATTCTCCCCATCTTAGACAAAATGTGACCTTAAATGTCCGTTTCTAAGTCATGTTCTTCTCTACACACGACTCTTGGCCTCCAGGGCATAAAACTTTGAGCATAATCTTTTACTTTACCAGAACTAGTACTTTACCAGAACCCTCATACTAAGACTAAGACTGCTATATGTGCAATTCTTTCTTTGACAAAGTTGTATTTTGTATTTTCATACTCAGCTGTATATAGTATTGGTATTCTATTTCATTCTATTGTATATACTATTCTATTCTACTTTATCTTATTGCATTCCAGTGTTTTCTAATTTCTGCTGCATAACTTTGCACTTTTGCTTTAACAAAACAAATTTCCCGCCTATGGGACTAATAAAGGTCATCTTTATCTTTAACTAGCCCCAATCTAAATCCTGTCTCATCCACTGCTGAAATTCTAGTTCAATGCACACGTGTCGCAGTTTAAAATTAAAAGAGGAAGTAACTCACACCCAAGAACTTTGTGTGTGTGTTAATGTCTGTGTCCCTTTAAATAAAAAAAGGTGAACATATGTGGTGAGTTTTCCTCAATTTACACAAAATATGACATTAAATATCCTTTTCTAATTCCTGTTGCTCTTTACATACCCTGAATGACCTCCAGGTCATAACCTTTGGACTTATAACTCTGATATAAGTCCACACAGCGCACCAAGCACAGAGAAAATTCAACCTCAGTGCTTCAGAATTCTCCTCAAAATTCAGAAACTGTTTCTGTCATTTATCTGCCCAAGAACTTCATCATATGGACCTCACCGGGTCCAGTAATCTTCAGCACATGTATATCACTGCAGCCAGTGAAGATTTAAAAACAGTTTCTTGTCTCAGTTTACCCAGCATTCACTTATCAGATGGACCGCAGCCGATCCATCAATCTCAACACAATTGTGTGTCCACATTTACACAACTTATTATTCACTTGTGTCACAGCACATCTAGTAATATCATCAGAATTACTTCAACATGGTAAACATTGATTTTCCTTTAAAATCAACTTACCATTAGAACTCAAGACCACAGCTGACTCAATTCTCTGAAATCCTGAGTC
The DNA here is from genome assembly GCF_013358895.1 of Oreochromis aureus. NCBI lineage: Eukaryota > Metazoa > Chordata > Actinopteri > Cichliformes > Cichlidae > Oreochromis > Oreochromis aureus. The sequence goes on along the minus strand of NC_052942.1, from coordinate 9,871,759 downwards.
AGTTAAACACCTTGCTCAACTCAAGGTGTCCTTTTCTCGGACTCCCTCGTCCGAGCTCACTCTTTTTACCCCGTCATCTCCACCGGAATGTTACGAGATCTTCATAGACCCAAAAGTAAGCATATTATTTCCCTAGTCAAAAGTTAAACCGTTCCTCACACAGTAATTCTTAATCTAACAGCCTTTGTGTTTTGAAACTAAAAAGAGGAAGGAACAGCGCCCAATTTTAAACTGCGCATGTTGTCACTGAAAAACACACACACAGACACAGATCCAGGGTAATTCTTCCTGGATCATTTACCAACATTCAGACCAACACAGTCCACATTGATTATTCTTCTGGACCTCAACGGATCCACCAAAATTCATGTAAATATATCAACCATTCACCGATTTATTTCTTTTCCTCAGACCACCAGATCTGTTACTTCAGCACAATAAACACTGATTTTCCTTCAAAATCAGTTTACCAAGAGCTACAAAACCATTTCTGACTCGATTTTCTGAACTTCTGTGTCACTTAAACATCCTGACAACACCAGGTGTTTTCTGTCGGACTTCCTCGTCCGAACTTAATCCTTTTACTTACAAATAAGCGTCCCCAAAATGATCCTCTTGATCATTAGCTATTCACCGAGCCCACAACTCTCGGCAGCGCCACCTGCAATATGCCCATGCCGGAGCTCCTCTTTGAAGTCTCAAAGAGGTAGAGGATTCTCCAATCCCGTGAGTTTGACACTTATTAAACCATAAGCTGACCAATAACTCTTATATTCTTCTTTATTCTTTAACATGCATTGGTCTCTTTTTCTCTTTTACCATGAAATACCATATAACCTTTTAACTCAGTACTGTCTGTTTCTCAAAGTTTCAATATCCTTGCTTCAAAGCTTCTCATTACTTCAAGTTACTCATTCATTACTTCGACGTTTTACTTTATTCTCGAGAATTCAGTTTTACCCCTACTGCGCCAATTTGATAGTTAAGATCATCTACTCAGCGAACAGATAATTTAGAATTCAGCCAGTTTGCACAAATTTGCTTATTGAACAGGTTTGTGCGTACCTTTTTTTAAAAATCTTTTTAGACCGGTCTTCTGTTCGCCTCATATCAGATCCAACCTTCGGCCACATTAGTTCTCTCTGATCTAATCTAGAAACTTCACGGTCTGCCTCGCCCACTCAATACACAGAATCTCTTTTCCCTTTTTCTTTGACAAGAGATACTCAAAAATTCTGCAAATTCTCTGCACTCCGGAGGAGGCTCACAGCTTTATTTATTACTCTGTTTCTGGTTGAATTAAAATAACTCTTATATTAGAATCACCGTGTCCAGTGATACTGTATTTCAAAATCACCAAATGCACTATGCAATGCAATCAATCAATGTGTCCGTTCTCTGTTAAAATTAAAAGGGGAAGTGACCGCACCCAAATTTTAACTGCACACTTTTTCCCCAGCATGAAAAGAACGGAAAAAGAGACTTTTACAGCCTCTCACACACCCAGCCTGCAGCCGGCTGACACTTTAAATCATTTCAGACAGTTTCTTACGTCACAGTTTTTTGTGTTTTTTTCTGTTCTCAAACTGATCTCCCTATTGGAGCTCAGTCTGGGGGGAGTTATTTTTTTCTCCTTATCTTTCCTCATGTTGTGCTTTTTCCATGTTATACCCCTCTGACCTGTCTTCCCCATGTGATGTTTGTGTAATGTATGTATGGTCGGAAGGGTAAGACGGCGCTGGCACGGCTGGCAGCCTTAACCCAATTTCCCTCAGGATGAATAAAGTATGATCAATCAATCAAAATGAATCGTGCTGTAATGTTTGATGGCAATGAAATCGAGCGTTGAACACGGTGGCTAAGCCTCCCCCCCTACCAGAGGGCCGAGGGAGGCTGAAGAATGAGAAATTAGGAGGAACCAGTTCCCAGAAAAAGCTACAGACTCACCGGGTTGAAGCCATGTTTCTGTCAGAAACAGAAAGTCCTACTGTTGTGACTTTAGGAAGTCGTTTAATACAAACATCTTGTTTGCTAAAGATCTTACATTTAGTAGAGCCATTTGAAGTGTGTACATCCTAACATCAGATGTTTCAGCTCGATTAAGTGTGCGAAGATTTCTGTGGTCCACACCGTATCCACGGGTCCAAGGCCGCTTAGGGAAATAGAATGCTGAGAGCGGGGGATCAAGTGACGTGGGAGCTCCAGGGACAACAGGCAGGATCCATCTAAAGATGCACTCTGCTGGTCCAGTAGTTCCACGGGAAGCACGGAGAAGAGCTCAGACTTTGATGAGTGTACCAGCCCGCTTTCCTCGTTTCCTCGGGCGCTTCTTCCAGGAAGTGGTGTAGGAGGGTTGGCACAGATAAGCCAGAATACAGGGCTCAAAAAGTGGTGGAGGAGGCCCATAATCATCTCCTGTCTCCGTTTGTTTAAGAGCCAGGTCATACGATGCTTTGATTTCTAAGAGTAATTGGCGATTGTACACACGCAGAGCATCGGCATTTTGGGATAAAATAGAAAAGGATAAGGCTAGCGAAAGCCAAAGCAAAGCTAGCAGAGTTGACGGACGTGTCGCCGTGCATACTGCTGGCGCCATCTTGCCTGTTTAGTTGCCTGAAATGGTTTTCCAACAGTCTTGAAGGAGTTCCTAGAGATGCTGAGCACTTATTGGCCCTTTTGCCTTTACTCTGCGGTGCATCTCATCCCAAACCATCTGGACAGGGTTTAGGTCAGGTGACTGTGGAGGCCAGGCCATCTGGCGCAGTACTCCATCACTCTCCTTGTTGGTAAAATAGCCCTTACACAGCCTGGAGGTGTGTTTGGGGTCATTGTCCTGTTGAAAAATAAATGATTGTCTAACTAAACACCAATCGGATGGGATGGCATGTCGCTGTAGGATGCTGTGGTAGCCATGCTGGTTTAGTGTGTCTTCAATTTTGAATAAATCCCCAACAGCGTCACCAGCAAAGCACCCCCAGACCATCACGCCTCCTTCTTCATGCTTCAAAGTGGGAACCATGCATGTAGATGTCACGATCTGAGGGGACAGACCGTGCGGTGGTGTGTGTGGTGGACCCAGGTGCGAACACAAGTGAGCAGACCGGAGCAAACTTAAACTGAAAGCGAGCCTTTATTGTGGCTGATGACAGGTCTCACAACAAAGCAGAAACAGGGTGACTAAACTGAACCTAAACTACACTGGGAAACAGATACTGATAAACTAAGGAGACTCAGAAAACCATGGCGATGATTGTACAGACTGGCTGCGAGAACATGGAGGGTAGGAACACAGACGACGTGACACTGAACACAGCAAGACTGAGGACTAAATACACACATGAGGGGATCAGGGGAAGTGGAGACACATGAGAACACAGCTGACTAGAATGGAACATAATGACAATACGGGGGAGAGTAACACTAACTACAATGAACAAAGAACACCAGACTCTTCCAAAATAAAACAGGAAACACGCAGACATAGACATGGAAATGAAACATGGCATGAACTTAACATAACTGCATAGACATGAAACATGACACGTAGACGCAGAACCAGGGAGATTGAGTACAGGGGAAGATGGCAGAAATAACTACAAGAACTTGACAACATAAGACACGCAGACATAACACACATGAAGGGCAAGAGAGACTAAACACAAGGGTAATATAATTACAAATGAGCTGGAATAACTTAATGAACCTAAACAAACAAACATCCAAATAAACTAAAACTCAAAACACTGGGTCGCATGACCCAGGACCATGACAGTAGAGACCATCTGTTCACCTTTTCTGCATTGCACAAACACACAAACCAAAGATCTCAGCTTTGGTTTCATCAGACCAAAGCACAGATTTCCTCTGGTCTAATGTCCGTTCTTTGTGTTTCTTGGCCCAAACAAATTTCTTCTGCTTGTTGCTATTCCTTAGTAGTTGTTTCTTAGCAGCTATTTGACTATTAACACCTGATTGGTGCAGTCTCCTCTATTGATGCAGAGATGTGTCTGCTACTGGAACTCTGTGTGGCATTTATCTAGGCTCTAACCTGAAGTGCTGTTAACTTGTGATTTCTAAGGCTGGTGACTAGGATGAATATATCCTCAGCAGCAGAGGTGACTCTTGGTCTTACTTTCCTGGCGTGTTCCTCATGTGAGCCAATTTTGTCATAGCGCTTGACGCTTTTTGTGACTGCACTTGGGGACACTTTCAAAGTGTTAGTAGTTTTCTGGACTGACTGACCTTCAGTTCTTAAAGTAATGATGGACTGTTGTTTCTCTTTACTTTGCTGATTGATTCTTACCTTAATAAGAATTCCAACAGTTGTCAAATTGACCTGTCAGCTGTGTACCAACTTGACTTTCGCACAACACAACTGATGGTCCCAACCCCATTAAGAAGGCAAGAAATTGCACAAATGAGCCCTGACGGGGCACACCTGTGAAGTGAACACCATTTCAGATGACTACATCATGAAGTTCACTGAAGCTCATTGAGAGAAGGCCAAGGGTTTGCAACACTGTCAACATAGCAAACGGTGGCTACTTTTAGGAATCTAAAATATAAGACATATTTAGAGTCATTTAAATATGTATGTATCTATGTATCTAGAATGTAGTAAAAATAAAGAAACAGCATTAAATGAAAAGGTATGTCCAAACGTTTGACTGGCAATGCATATGTATTCCAAAGCCACAAAAGCAAAAGCACAATTTAATGTGGCAAATATTATAGGATAACGTTGTCAAATTATATTTAGTTTAATTCTGTGTATCTTTGTAAAGCATGTTGTAAGGACAATAGGCCATATCAGGTTCACATAAATATTCCCCCCGTTAATGCTAGTGATACTTTTTGTAAATATCAAGTTTTTAGCCCTTAATTAATATAGCCTATGAACTTGAAAATGAAATTTACTCAAATCATTTGTTGTGTGATTTGTGCTGTTATAATTTTTTGGTCTCTTTATTTTGACTACTAGCCTCAGTTCAAAATCACTTTACAAAATAATGCATAGTGTGCTCACTGTTTAGTTAAGTATCTTTTCTTTAAGGGTTGATTCTGTCTACCATCTACCTTCTTCTCCTTCAATAGGTTATTAGCAGGGAAATGATGGGGCTATCATTCCCACTTACAAGGTAGGAGTGGTCAAATTATATGATAGAGCACTCCATATCCTCAAAATCCCCATTCTTGCTTAATGTTCAACTATTCTTTTTTTTTTTTTTTTCCAATTGAAGGTCTTGTAACTCACCAACCCCACCACACTTTTTGTTTGTTTGTTTGTCTGTTTGGTTTGGTGTATGTAAGTAAACACATGGAAAGACTCTTCTGCTGTCTGCTGTTGGTCATCCTTGGTTTTGCTTTTTTATATTTAAGGTATGTATTAGCGGCCTCAGTATTTCTTTAGAAGACATATAGAAGTGCACAACAACATAAGCCAGTATGTAACAATCTATTTGTAACAACTTATTATCAATCTTGTGATAGGCATTGTTTTCAATATCAGTTATTTAAGGTACATTGTGCTGATGACAAATCTGTCAGTGGCCAGTGAACCTGAAACAAGACACAAGATTAATTTGGATGACACACTTGACTTTGGGTAAGAGCAATTATTTAGTAATTATAACTTCTCCCTCCCTTGTATTGTTTTTTTTTTTTTTTTTTTTTTTTTTGAAGATAATGATGTTTTAGAACTCCAGTGACTTCACATAACTAACCTTCTGGAAGAAGGTTTCAGGTCAGGTCACCTAGCCATTACTAAAGTTGTTCCACAAGGCTCAAATTTTGGACCTCTTTAATTCACCCTATAATTAACAATATTATCTCTGCCATGCAAAATGTTAATGTACATTTTTATGTGTATAATTTTTATTATTTTAAACATTTTTATTAATTTAAACACATTACCTGCAATGTTAAATCATATTTTAACATTAACTGTAACTCTTACTTACAGCAGGATTATAACTACAAAGTCTACAAATGAAAC